>NC_088984.1:3085000-3277500 GCF_963932015.1 Anas acuta
GAAGTTGTTGTGGAAACATATAATTTATTAAATTTTCTCATTCAGATGTTTATTATATGATTTATGATGACTTAAGCTGATTATGTGCCCCTCTTTAATTTATCACATAATGATTGTGTGTATGTATATAACTATGCTGAGAGTGAATTAATATATTCAGAAGAGATACAGTGCTCGAACAAGCCACTCTGATCAGCTGATCCACCTTCTTTTGCAATGCAATCCTATAATTTCAACTAGTACCAGATCATTCCATGTCGATACATGGTACAGAATGTAGATGTATTCAATATGCAGCAAATATTTCAGAAATGTTCTTAATTTAAAGGATTTTAAAGAATAGCATCATATAGGATTGCACCTGGGCATGGAGAGGCTGTCAGGGACCTGGCTGCTCCTGTGCAAGACGTGATCAGTACCCTTCCCTTCCCTTCCCTTCCCTTCCCTTCCCTTCCCTTCCCTTCCCTTCCCTTCCCTTCCCTTCCCTTCCCTTCCCTTCCCTTCCCTTCCCTTCCCTTCCCTTCCCTTCCCTTCCCTTCCCTTCCCTTCCCTTCCCTTCCCTTCCCTTCCCTTCCCTTCCCTTCCCTTCCCTTTTTCTTTCATTCTTCATTTTTAATTTCTTCTTTTTTTCATTTATTATTTTCATTTTCTTTCCTTTTTTCCTTTTTACCTTTTTTTTTTTTTGTATGCTACTTTTCTCTATTTCCTTCCTTCCTTCCTTCCTTCCTTCCTTACTCACCCCCTTTTCCCTCCTTCTTCTTCTTTCTTTCTTTCCCACTATCTCTTTCCTTTCATTCTCTCCCTCCCCATTTATTTCTCTCTTTCTCTGACACCACATCACTGGGAGTGGAGCAAAATCAGGAAAAGATTCTGATTAAAGATCCATCATAAATTAATGAACAAAAGTGCAATCCTAGCACTTCATGCTAGAGTGGAACATTTTAAAAAATCATGAAGTGAAACATAAGAACACTAGAAAAGTTTGGATTGGGGTATAAAAATTATTTGGAAGACTGTGTGCTAATCAACAGCAAATGTGAGAATCAGTTAGGGTGATGGGGCAATGAATGACTTGTATTTTTTATATGGGAGTTTTTCAATCAGCATTTTCTGAACATGGTTTCTCATTATGATAATGATGATGGGATTAATTATCACCATGAGAACAAGTGATAATGGTACTTTGAACTGTATTTGTCACCATATGACACAGACTATTACTTGTTTTTACACTCTCCAGGATGTGTGTGCATTGAGAGGCGCTGACTTGCTCACCAAGCAACGGGCTAGCTGGCGAGGAGAAGTTGAAAAAGGACAAGAGCTCACCAGGCAGGAGGGCCGCCCTTTCACAGGGTTATCACCTGGTTGCCTCAAGGGAGCACCAGGAAAATCAGTGAAATTAGTCCTTGGGATATGCGTTTAGCTGCAACAAATGGTTTAAGCATGCTGCTTAAGTGAAAATATCTGATTACCATCAAAGAAATCATAGTCTTACATAAATATCCCAAAGTCTCTTTGCAAAACAACTATCAAAAGTAAAAAAGTTGATTTTAGTCCATGCTGGAGAGGGAACATAAACTAATCACAGCGTAGCAGGCAAAGTGAGGCAAGCAAAGGTGACTACTTGGACCAAGTGCAGTTCTCACCAGTGGGAATAATTTTGTGAGTCTTGGACTGTTTTCCTGCTGCAGAAGCAGGGTGGTCATTAATAGAAAAAATGGTTTACTAGAGTAAAAGGTAGGTTAAGCACTGGAAATGTTTGGTTTTCCATCCCTGAACTACATCTGATGAATATTCTCGAGAAACATTTAAAGAGAAAATTAATACAGAGAGAGATACAGCAGGCCACTAAAAGTTATTGGGAATTAGAAATTCATGATGTGATCCTGTCTTTATATGGCATGTCCAGCTTCATAATTAAAATTAATTAAATCACAGTCATAACATGTGGATAATTCTGAAATGAGCTAACTTCTGCTTCTCCTGCACATACCTGATGAGCTTACTGACATAAAATATTTGCTTTTTTATTTTTATTTTTATTTTTTTTTCTACATGCAATTTCATTGTATAATGAGTATTTACCTGAGTTCCAGTAACCATCTTTTGTCTGAAGACCTTACCAGGACAATTAGTTTCCCATACAAATGTCTACGTCTTTATAGAAGAATGTACTCCTGAACTTCTTGCCTTGTAATTAAATTTATTCAAGGGACGCGTAGGCAGCTTCTAGTGCTATTTAGTATCTCTTACTATACTAACTAATTAACGTATAACTGACATACACGTACACAGCTTTCATAATGTTAGCCGATTAATAAGCAATAACTACCTCAGTAAATCAAAATTAAATGCCTACTTATGACAGGAAGTTTAGAACCTTCCTGCCTAGAGACTTTACATTGATTGATTCATTAAAGATTGCATTGTCATATGAAGATTAGTGAAAAAGGCCTCGTGAGCAGCTTTGCCTTTTGGTTTGTGCATGGTGTTTTACATCCGTGTTTCACCAAAGAAGTAAAAGCTCTACAGAGTGTCGGGGGTAAGCGATGGGATCTCCCCAGGTCAACCCTCTGCCAGGACCACTGGCTGTTGGCAGGGACGGGCTGGCCTCCAGGCACGACTGCAGGGAAAAGGAGATGCAAGAGCAACACATCACGGCTTGAATTTATGAGCCCATTTTGCAGATAATTAACGGTCCTGCTGGAACTGTCCAAAATCCTGCTGGAGATTTCATAAAAGGTACTGGAAGCTTGATTAGGGGGCGAGGAAATAAGTATCTCTAGGAAGCTGGAAGAAAAGAAGGGCAGCTTTCATTAGCAAAAGTAAATGCCACTGGAGGAGATATTTAAGCAGTTCATTCTCAAGAAGATTTGTGAAGTCCTGCTTTTCCCATGGACCTCACAGTTGGCAGTGTCAGAATGATATGACAACCCTCAATTTCAGGTCACAGATGGAAGTTCAATAGAAGAAGCAGCATTCAAGCTATCCCTTTTAGTGTGAGGCTTCCCACTCCAGCTATACTAGACTGTTCTGTCTACTTTCCTTATATTTAATAAAAAATATACTTGTTATTTGTCTTTTACAAATATGTAGTTTTCTAGTACAATAAAACAACTCTCTAGAGAGATGTATTTATTCACTATTGTATTATTACTTAGCACTACTTTTCTCCCCAAATTCCAGACATAAAGCCAGCTTTACTGTGTAAGCATTACATTTGTAAGCTATTCCAATATTTCTCATATGATCCAATGCACATTTTAGCTATTTTTTACTCATCAAATGCAAGCAGTCCTTGCGCACAGTGCTGATTATGTGGAGATCCCTTGAATGACAAGGGCCAAACTGACAGGGCAATTAGTTCGCGGAGTTATAGGTGAGTAAAGGAAGGAAGACAAGGAAATGGGAAAGCAGATGGTTAGTATAACATCTTACTTCTGTACCATAGATGGGTTTATGCAGAAAATGAGAAGGAATTATAGCGATAGTATTATAGTTTTTTTTTCTTTTCTTTCAAATGTAACAAGTTATGAAATCTTTAAATGTTTTTATTGCTACGCTTTCTAATGCTGCTTTGACTTGGCATTTATGTTCAGTTTATGTTGCATATTTTTGGCTGGTGTTGAAAGCTATTCATTGTGAAATGGAGTAAAATCAGTGAAATACAGCGTGTAAGTTGCGTCTGAGGTTATGCTGAGCTTCTTATAGTAAAATGTTGTATAATAAAATGTATTTCCTCACGTTTACTTCTACATTAAGGAGTATTTGGCTGTAAAGAATGCTATTCTAAGGACAAGAATTTAACACAACAATTATTTTTCACTTTTCTGTTAAACTTCATTTCTTCTCACAGTATTAACCTGGAAAATATAAAGATATATCTTTGCTTTCCTTTAAACTTTTTCCAATCATTCCTTTTTAACTCATTCCTATAATGAGTTTTAAGCAACAACTCTGACAGCAAAACCTATGAGGGTTTTCAAATTCAATAACCAAGATTGGAAGGAAGGCATCCCTCATCTCAACTTTAGCTGAGTAACTGCAGATCCTTAACATTACCCTCTACACTGGAGGTCTTCAAAGTCATCAATCTGTTGGAAATATGCTGACAGCTCAGAGTGGTTCTGTAGTGTCTAAAATGTGCTGTGCTGCTCGAAGAGTTTAGTGTTCTTAGATCACTTTGAAAGAGATGACTTATGAGGCAAAAGGTTGAGCTTTCTGTTTCTGCAGCACCTTACATGTGCACTCGGTAGCACTGCTTATACTCCAACGTGCCATGCACCAGAGACCTGGGCTCCAGTGGAAATTGCATGATTCTGGTTAAGCTCTCAAAGGTCAGGCAAAGCTAAATGGGAAAATGAAAGTGCAAGCACACTGGTCACCAATAGAAAAACTGAAATAATTTTTAAGCATTTGTTGAATGTAAAGCTAGTTTCAAACCTGTGCATCCTCGTTCTGATCTCTGTACACCCCCAAGAACACCCCTGGTATTCTCATTTTCCCGATGTGGAAACAACAATTTTAGTTGGTGTAAAACAATTACTGTGTGGATTGTCTCCGAGTCTTGTATTGGCCTTTAATTTCCTCCTGAGCTGTTTTTTGCTAAGCTTACAGAGTACCCATAGAGCTACCAGGATTTCTTTAGCATGAAAAGGTTCCCTAAAGGTTTTTCAGTTGGATCATTATTATTATTATTATTGCTATATTATTATCAGTAATAATAATTAGTATAATAATAATAATAATAATAATTTTTTGTTTTTGTTGTTTTGCTAAAAGTTTCTATCTGCACTTTTAATTACAGCTATTTCTTGTATAATGTCACTTATTTTACTTACATCAAAGGAAATGTACAGTTGCTGAAAGTAGTGAGAATTAATATATTATGATTTTACATCTGTGCTGGTGAGTTAAAAAAGTAGCAGGACATGTTCTATAAAAGCTTGTTATCTCCTGTTCTTTTGTGTTTCTAGCATATGGCATTGGTACCTCCAGGTACTTTCATTCCCAGCACAAGATACATTTTTTTTTTTTTTAATTTTGTATTTGTCTCCTTATATGTGTGTTTTAGGTGAAGGCAATATTGCCTATTCTTCAAAGACTATTTGATTTAATAAGGAATAGACCTCTGTTTTTCATCAAATAAAGTCTGTGACTTTGGTGTTCCTTGCCCAGGGAAGGCCGGTGTTCCGCAGCATCCTTTGGTGGTGCCGTCTGGTGGAGAAGGAGCTCGTGACAACTGCAAGAACCGACCCCTGTGAGCTTTCTGCCCGTGATAACCCCAGGTCAGTGCAGTTGCCAGTTTATAACTCAATCCCATGTCACAGTTGGCTGGTTGTCTGTGATTGAGTGAGGTGAAACCATCCTGCAGCAATATTTTGGCTCAAGGAGACAGGTTGCTGCAGAAAGTTCCCATTTTCTACGTGTTATGGTAGAGGGTCATGCACTGAAGATTTTGGATGAGAAATGCTGGGAGATACGTGAGGGGAGCTGCTACAGAGCTGTTTTCCTAGTGGAGTAGGGAATAGAAAGACCTGTCTGATGAGACAGACAGCAGATGAGCTGTGTTAGCTGCTCCTTATCTCTAAATAAAGGTAAAATCCTCATGACCAAGGCCCAAGGTAAAATCCTCATGACCAGAAATGCAGTTACAGGTTTTGAGAGTCTAGGGGCCCAAATGTCAAGGGCTCAAAGGTACCCTCCACTGGTATTCAATACCCTGTTGTGGAGAAACTGGCACAGTAAGGAGAAATTCCTATAAGGGACTGTAAGGATATGTTGGGAAAAGGGCTAAATTACCACAGAGAAAGTTTTGCTTTCATTTACTGAGATATGCTTCTGATGGGCTCCTTTTCTCCTAACACAGTGTTCATGTACTTTCTCATTGCATATATGCTTTTGCATATTGCATATTAATACTCTGCAGGTTCCCTGGGGAATGTATTGATTCTGGATAAGACTTGGAGATTAGTTTCCAGAGGAACCTCTGGCTATTTGAGCCTGCTTCTTTCTCCCTTCAGAATCGCCTGAGAGAGGGCTTGTACACATAGCTGGCAGCTGATCTTCATTAGCTTCACCTTCATTACAGCTCTTTAGATTATTTGTATGTGAAATTTTAGGCCTCATAATGTCACCAGCTAATTGTCAGTTTTAAGGGAATATTAGGATTCTTCATAAAAATGATGGTAAACAGGGTGGCAAATTCTTTTCATGTGAAAATTCAAACGTATTAGGGCTTGGAATTTAAATGCCTTTAGGAGACAAGATGAGGATTCAACATACAAATTTAAGGTTGTTCACTTCTGAATATTACATTCATGGTGTTGATCTTCACTGTAATATATGATCATCTGCTCCTTTTCTGTCAGTCATGTAATGATATTCACACTTAATTAAATCATTTTTTTTTAAGCCGAGAAAAAAAAATATTTTTGTCTATACCTTTAAAAAACATAGGGAGAGAGAGCAAGATAAGTAATGCACTATCAATCTCAAAGTGTGCCATTTAGTCCTGGAACTGATTAATGTTTCCATTGAAATATATAAAGGGGACAGACACATCCTGATGCTTCTGACAATAAAGAGTAAAACTTGGAGTCTAAAGCCATGTGAGTCAGACACCCAAGCAGCACCAAAATGTAGTGGGAATTGTGTCTTTAAATCCCTTCATCTCCTTTTGAGATTTCTGCCTGATGAATGGCGACACATGCCAATAATTTTGGCAAAATACAATTATGTCTTATGTTCAAGAGTTAGCCCACATATTTGGTTTTCCCCTTCACTCCTTTTTATTTTAACCCATTGCCTTTGATGTCTTTGTTTCTGGTTTGTCTTTGGTCACCAAATGCCATTTTATTTCAAGTTCCCTCATGCCCTGCTCCACCAAGCCCAAGGATGCATTTTGGGCCAGGTTCTGACTGCCTTAGGTTTAAAGTCAGTTAAATTTCCTGTGTGTAAGACGAGCATGATTCTGTGTCCTTTGCATAAGGTCATATGGATGATGAGTGATTCTGATATGTTAATACTATTCTCCAGATCAGTGGATCTTCTCCACCAGAAGCTACAATGTGTAAGTGACACACTTGCACTGCAGGAATGCTGCTTCTGACCCCAAGTCTCCAGTGTATTTGTTGCTTTGCCGCAATACCTTTGGGCAAAGCCGTTCAACCGTATCACAAACAACTTGCTTTAAGACTGGAGCACATACTGTTTACTGTATAATCCTCTCTAATGCTCTTTTTTTTATTTTTTCATTTTTTTTCTTTATTTTTTTTTCCTTGAGAAAAGATTAAAGAACAGAATTACATTGGAACTGGTGGAGGCATGATCCATGCCCCCTTGATTATATGGAAACATTAAAATATCATCAGCATGTTAATTTTATCATCTGAACTGTATGAGATTTATTCATATCTCTTATCTATTACATTAGTCTGGAAATACAATTTATTCTGATGGTGGGAATGTCACATAGAGAGACCAAAAACATCTGGAGTTCTTAATATGAAACAAATTTTCTAGGATGTATATTGCCACTTTAAAATTAATTTTGCTAATAAGGAGGCTAAAATTTCATAGCCTATTGATCTTTCAGAATAAGGCCCCAGCCCTTTATTGGGGCAAAACAGGTAGATCCTAGGAAGGTCCCTCTGAGGATTTGTAGTTCACATATCTTCTGTTACATATTTGAATATCAAATACAATAGATTATTTTAGCATCCTAATATAAAATACACAACAGCAGATAAAACCCAGCCATCACAAACTACTAGGATTAATAAAAATCAATGAAAATCCTCCTAGAAAAACAACATATCTTAAGCATTTCCCGGGTCTGAATTGTTGGATTTTCTTTCTAAACATGTAAAATCAATATTAATTAAAACCAACCATAAAATACCCTAGCCCACTGAAAGACAGTTTTCATTAAAAAATATATGTTGTATTACACAGGGTAGATTATCACTGCACCTTTTCAGCCATGGAGGAGAGTAGCATTTCTCCTCCGATTCCATAGTTTTGGGGGTACTTGTGCTGGGAAGCCCATGGAAGCAAAAGACGTACCTGTAGCTCTGCGCCCGCCCGACTTGTTCCCATTCCCATTTTACTTGGAGCACAAAGGAAAAAGCAGAGTGGTGATCTCTAATTCACAATATGCCTTCCAGACTGCTCCAGGATTGCTGCATTTATGTGCTGCTTCCCCTGGAAGTTCCAGGCTAACCCATAGCAATAACTTGGTAATTGTTCTGGGAAGAGGCTCAGCACAGCTATCTTGTGCACAAGTAAACAGGCATCTATAAGATTAAGAATTATATGCTAGGGCTTTGACACAACCATCAGTTATGCCAGATGCAAATAATTTATTCTTTGTCAGTTCAAATATACAATCTTGTTTGGATGGCTTAAATTTATGCTGGCACCAAAATACAGCAAGCAATATTATTTAAGCGTGGTGTTGAAACCACAGATATGCATCTCGGATGACCCAAAAAGTGGAAGAAAAATGTTAGTTATATTTTCTGAGGGTAAGTCATCGTTATTATGTAATAACGGATGATGTAATAACTTATCCTTGTTGTGCAACGATATGACATCAGATGATGGGGGATGTATCCTGCCTTGACATACGCCCCAGCCAGGCATCCTGCAGTGCCATTGTGATGGCTCTTAACAGCAAAAGGGTTGCTTCGCATCTTGTTTAAAGGATAAAACAAGTGCCAGAATTTCAATAGATAGCCATACCTTTTTTCTTCTGTTTTGGTTTTACTTATTTCTGTTTGGAGTTTTGATAGCTGAAAATGTTGGCCTCCTTCCATTTTGGCTTTTGGATGCTGGAGATTGTAAACTGAAGTGACATATCCTATTTACTTTCAAAATGCAAAATATTGCTTATTTCATTTGTTTATTTATTTATTTTCAACAAAAAGCATGTATAGAAAGAGCATGACAGAAGTTGAGGCAGTTGCTAGTGCAGAGCTGCAATTTGACCAGCTGGAGCTGGGTCAGGCATTTGGTTTGCACAGGAAGCAAAGAGGTTGCTCAGACGTCGCTTTGGTTTGCAAAACAAGAGAAAAGATTCAGCTCAGCGAAGATGTATGCAACCACTTAACTGTATGCCCAGTGAGCAGTCCAGTGTGTGAAGTTAAACATGAGCCTCCGCATCTTCGAGATTAAGGCCGTTAGCTTTAAATAGTACCATAAACATTTAGTTCATGTTTGGTGAGACTGTCAAATAATTTGTTGCTGTGCCATCAGCTGAAAATTCGGCTCATTTTATAGGAGTTCAGCTTACATGAATTTACTGGACAACAGAATAAGTGAAATTTAAGACACACATCTTAAGCTGAGTTCATAACGGCCCACATTTCCAATAACAAAACTAGCAGTGACAGTGATATATGGCTTTTTTTATGAGACCTGATAACTGATGGATATGTGATCTTATAAATGCTTAGACAAACTAATGCACATAATTATATTTTCCATTTGAAGTCTATTGCTAGGCATTCTAATACAATATCATTAGTCGAAATGGCCACAATGATACAGCTTGGGCAGTTTGTCACAGTAATTACAGGGTGATTATTTTTGACTGGAATAAAGATTTCAGTTTTAGTATGGTAGAAAGCATAATCACAAATTAGAAACAGTCTCCGAATAAAAAAAATATCATGGAGAGGGACTTTAAATATGGATTATAGTGCAATTCTAAAACAATTTCTTTAAAAAAGTGCACTCATTTGGCTGAATGTGTGACTTCTTTTAGGTTTATACCAAGTTCCTGCCCAAAAGGATGACACTTCCCTAATTAACAGTTCTAGTGTTTAAGGCTTTTGTAAGAAGGAAAATCTGGGCATTGTAGGGAAGGTTTGTCTTATAATTTACATAACTGCTAAAATAGGCTTTCTTTTTTCAATCGACAGAAAAATAGATCATTTGTCTTCACTGTTTTCAGGATGGTTGATTAAAGTAGACAGTGTCCTAACATCTGTATTGAAAACTATATTAATCAATTGATTAATCACGAGGCATTAATCAAAATCTTCCTTAAGTGTTTTACTTTTGGAGCAGCTCTTAGTATTTTCTATCAGATTCCTTTTAAGGTGTCCATTATAAAGATTAAATTTGGGTGGTAAATATTGAGGGGTTGAAGCACATGTGGCTTTCCACTTGAAGGTCACAGCCATTGCTCATTAGTGTTACTTTTAATGGGATAAGAAGCAAAAGTTTTTAATATGTGACTACATCAATTAATCAAATACACATTTGATTTCCTTTCCAGTAAGCAGTCCATATTTTCAGCATGTGCAAAAAAATTTCTAGTCATTTCAAGCCTTGAATACTTCAGGCTATTACTGAAGAATATTCCATGGGCATAAGGATAAGGAATTTAAATTGCACATGTAGATATAATGAACCAACGCACTGACTATAATACAGTAAATTATCCTCTGGTATTTTTAAATATTCTGCTTTATAAAAAGGCATTTGAAGATATCCTGGTCAGCTTTCATTAAAACACTACATAAATAATCTTACTTGCTCTGTACAAGGAGGACTGTAAAAGTTCAGACTACTGGCATGAAGTGTTATAGATGGAAAGAAGTTATTCAGAGTATTTAGTTGATTCAAGTGAACCATAGAGGACCTATGCAATGAAGCCGATCATCTGAGAATTTCACTCTGTTTGTTTTTGCTTGTTCCTATTTGTTTTTCCAGTCTGAAACATTAAATACCGGTACTCAAGTAAATGTATTTTGTGAAGCATCAATTACAGTACAAAAGAAAACCACTGATTACACATCTCTTCATGTGCATAAAAATGTTTCTTCATCTTGCAATCCCTCTGTAAGTGATTCTTTAAGTAAGATTTACCGAATCCTCATTGTGGCTGCTCTCATGACAGACTGGAAATACCTTCTTTCTTCTGTGTGCTTTTTCCAGAGGGGAAAAAAAATAAAAAAAGGAAACACCAAACCCAACTATATGTTATTTGTATTTATTTGGATTTTAAAGCGTACCAAAAAATGTGCATCTGGCATTCCTATCACCTTTGGCAAAAGTTTAAAGAAACAAGAAATCAAAGCAGAGCAAATTACATCCTGCAGCCACTTCCCCTGTGCCTGAAGAAGCTGCCTAAGAAAATACAAACATGACTCTAGGTAGTCCTGCTTTTGTTTCTGCCCATACATTACTTCCTACTAATTTTATAACGCTCGCAACAATTCATTTTGAAGGGGATGAAGTTGAACAAAGTCGAGACAGAGCTCTGATAAATGAACAACCCTTATTTCAGTGAAAGGCAGAGGCCCCCGAGATGGGGCAGCCTCAGCATCCCTTTTGTGCCATGATGCCATTGGGAGGCCCTGCCTGGCCTCCAAATCCTCCCCACTCTGCAGGGAGCCAGCACCGCCCCAGGACACCCATCCCAAGGCAGGGCATCACCCAGAGGAGTCAACCAGCAGCCAGCTTTCACCCTCTGACTGGAGGCAGAGCATTTAAAGCAGCACTTCTAATCAGATTAAGGAAGCCAATCGCTACTGATTTGCACCACCTTCTGATTACGTTATAATTCTTAAAAGCTGCTTTGATGTGTGTTTACTGGTTGATACATGCAGCAGTAGAGTTATTATGTCTTTAAAGCCATTAAAATGCACGGGAAATTTTGTACGCCTTTAAAAATTATACTGGACGGCTTGTCATATAATTATGTGAAAAAGAAACATGTGTCTTAAAGTCTCAAAATAATCAACAATACATATTTGGAAATAAAATAAAATCTATTCCTGTGTTGTTCTTCCACAGCTGAGTTCTGTTTTCATTTTGCTGTTGATGGTGAAGGTTGGTTGCCTTCAGCAGGAAGGGAAATGCAATCTGCATAATTCCCATTAGTTCTTCATCGCACAAATATATACTGATAATAATTCTGTAGTGGGTTAGTTTGTGGCTAATCATCTTTATACTTAGCAGCAGGTGCTGTGGCAGCATTGGAAAAAGTATCATGCATTTTAGAAATTATTGCTGTATAATTTATCTATAATGCACCTTTCTTTTTAATAAAATTATGTTCAACAGTTCATCAATTCAGCCCATGGAGAACACTCCTGTGATATTGGTGTATAGGCTTTATCACTATTTTATTACCAAATGCCACTGTTTTTTTTTCATTCTTTTTTTTTTTGTTTGTTTGTTTTGTGTTTTTTTTTTAATAGAAACATGGACCAGAGAAAGGAGCCATTAAAATATGTGAATACAGTCAGTTAGCACTTAAAGGCTGTTCTGTATTTTAAAGAAAATACAAAGAAAATATGAATTAAATGTTTTCAGACCACTCTGAGTGTATACGCGGGAAATAAGTTTCTCATTTAAAGTCAAAATGATTTGCTTAGGAAAAAAAAGAGGAGATGAATATGGGCCTATAGGGAAAGGATCCTGATCATTACACTGCTGTTGCTTGGAGGAATTTGGAAAAGAAAAGATGAGAGGGGTTGTAGGACATCTCTTCAAAAGCCAGTGGAGAGCTTTTATGAAGCCACAGAGGTTATACGTGGTATTTTTTACCATGTTCTTATTGTTATTTGCAATAACTGTATTGGGAAAAAAATCTTGAACCAGTATCAAACAACTGGAACTTCTGTTGTTGCTTAAACTGTGACTAATGCCTTCCCTCCTAACACACATGCTGCCTTCAATTCATCCTCAGTTTCTCCCCAAGAAGAAGGTAAGAGACAAATTAAACTTAACCTGAGGATCAGCATATATGACAAAAACAAAAAATATGAAAGAATAAAAGAAAGTTTGGTGAGCTAATAGAAAGCTCTAGACAAAAACCTTAAAGAAACTAGAAAATGGAAATATAAAGCAAAATTGAAGTAATAGTCAAGAGAAAATGTACAAATTTTTACTAATGGATAACAGGATATTAGCAAGACATGAAGGAGGAGGGAGAATGCACAATAAGAAAAGGCACAGTAAAAAGAAGGAAAAATGAAAAGTAGTTTTTAAAAAGAGAAAGAATGCAAAACTAATACAAGTACTACATGTTTGAAGTTGATTTGAAGAAGTTATCAGCTAAATATTTTAGTAACTCTCATTAAAACAATTATTTAGTCATCTTGCACCCTTATACGAGAAAACATGCAGCCTTCAAAACTGAGTACCTGGAGTTAAACAGTTCCACTTAAAATGCTGTAAGTTGGACAAATGCAGTTATATGAAGAAGATGTTGCCAAGTAAACTGAAAAGAGTAGAAAATCTCAGGGAAAATTGTTTGGTTTTAATCATTCTGAATATAAAAACTCAGTTTTACTTAAAATGCTGTTTCCAGCACTGAAAAATTGCAAAACAAAAGTAGATAGATTTTTTAATAAGAATTAAAGTTTTTGTTTGTTTGTTTGTTTGTTTTTTGAATGAAAGTAAAATAGCACAGTAAAGACATATCGTGATATTGTGTGACCAACCTTAATCTTTAATATAGTTTTCCATGGAAAAAACATAGAAAATTGTGACTAGTGTTGGTAGCTGGGTACATTTAAATATAACTTGGTTTCTGAGATGCTGTTAGTTGATACCAACTACAGGTAGGATTCTTGGCATTTCTGAAAAATCACCAACTGAATAATTTGGGCTGCAAATATATATCTAAGAGCCTATGGTTTAACTCTGAAATTGAAAACACATTTTGTAGTTCAACTGAAACCAGTTTTGTGTGAAACCTTTGTATGGAGATTATCTAAAATTTTATCATGCTTTGAAATTTCTTGTTTTGCCATACATTACGGATTTTACCTTTTTCTAATTTAACAAGTTTAACACACTTTCCAGATGACCATATTGCTTTTAAAATACTTTTGTTTTGTGTCTTTGCAGGAAACTAATAATTCTGAGTAATTTTAATAAGTTTAAGTTTTAAATAAGTTTAAGTTAAGGAGTAATGAGTTTATTATTATTTTTTTAATTTATCTACTTATTTATTTATTTATTTTGCTTTACCCCCAGGGGCTAGCAGTGTATTTTGTTTGTTTGTTTGTAGGGAGGGAGGGACCATATCCCACTACTTGTTAAGTGTGGCTTTTACCTTCTGTCTCTAAATGAGAGAAAGACACATTCTTTAAAGTGCTTAAAGTATTTTCCAAGTACTGAATATATTTTTTAAGGACCATAGATAGTGACCACTTTTTCTTACTCTTCAACTGCAATAATAATTTTTTGTTTGTTTGTTTGTTTTCTTCATGCTTGTGGCCAAGCTGGAAAAACTCACCATAGACCATATAACTAATGTCATACAGCTAATTTAGATCTTTTCCCGTTTAGGCCTCTTCTAAACAAAGAGGTGAATAGATAGGAGGTGGAGGCACTGTTGCATAGTATTGATAGGAGCACAGATATTTTATGGAGGTGGTTATATGACTGGAATATTAAAAAAAAAATACAATTACCTGTTTCATTTAAAAGATTAGGAAAATAAAATAAAAAGGGAGATAGGGATGGAAGATGAAAGCCTATTTTCTATTAAACAACACCTGGAATACTACCAAGTGACTTCTACTCCAGAGTGTAAAAGGGAGCAGGTGAGGAACCTTATGAGATACGATGGTTATTTTTAAGATATCTTTTAAGATATCGTTAAACATTTTTTCAGAAAAGGCAGGTACAACAAAGCAATAAATCTGAGAGCAATGAAAGCAGGCTGGGGCATTGCCCTGGCTGGGCGACACAGGGACTTCAGGGCTCCTGGGGACCAGCCCAGCTTCACAGGAGCTCTCCAGAGGAGCTTAATGCAATCCCCACATTACAAAAGGGGCCTATCAACCAGAGACACCGAGTGCTGGTAAGAGGGCTTCCGGGCTGCTCTTTTATTTCCAGTGTTTGCACTTCAAGGAAGAACATGAACTTGCTGACAAGAGTTCACAGGATGACTACAAATATGGACAGCATTTTTTTATTTTTGTATTTTTTGAAAATGAGCCTTACGCTGTGAGGTTTAAGGTCAGCCTTCATGTCGTTGGTAGTTCAGAGGTGACCCGAGAGCCTTCTGAGTTGCTTTGGAATGGAAAGATTCTGGCTGCTTTTTTGAGGTTTTGTTCAGTTTTCTATTTATTTATTTTTTTTTAACTCAGCAGACAGTAATATTTGGAAGTTGAAGTTAGGCCACCTCAGCCTGGAATCGAGACTTGGCTTTCCTGCAGGAAAGGTGACTGAAGTCTGGATCAATTCACTGGGAGGTTGTGAACCAGCCTTACTTCATGTCTTAGTTATTTTTTAAAATATATATGTTTAGTTCAGTTTTTACAGAACACCCTGAGGCTGACACTTGTAGAAAAGTAGTTGGCCTTTTGTAAGCAGTTGCAGCTACTTACACTTGGGTTGCTCTGCCCCCAGGCAGCAGAGAAATGCACCTGGAACAGCTGGAAAAAAGGTACAGAGAGAGCGTGGATGGGAAAGGTCTAAGTAAGATGGTTTTCCCCAAGGATGACCATTTTGCTGGGCTGTGTGTTGCAGAGATGAGGTTGCCCTTCCTGTGGATGCCCAGCTGCCCTCTTGTGTGCCCTGAACACACTTCTCCAAAGGAAGCTCAATGCTCTGGCTCATTTATGTGGGCTACCACAGCTCTGTTGGTTGGCTACTATCATTGCTTTGATATGTGGGACAGGTGTTTATTTGTTGTTGGTGGTATTTGTATAGGAAAAGATGTATTATTATCATTATTATTATTTATTTATTTATTTATTATTTTTTTTCAGTGCCACTGCAAGGTCCAGGAGAACTTGCAAAAAAATGAGGGATTTATATTCTGTGCAGCTCAAAACAGATGAATTTTCTTGGAAGTGATTGCTTTAGAGATAATTCTATACCAATTGCATGACCCAGTCCAATGTTTAAATAATCTGGGGAATCTAAGAGATGGGGCTAGGTAAACTGTTATGCTGACAGAAGCTCAACCCAACTCAGTCCTCAGTTTTATCTCATTGAATTTTGAGTCAGAATTTTTACTGTAGCACCCACACATGTTTTCTGGTAGGCTGTGACATTTCTTCAGAGTTAAGCACAGACTACTTTATAGACCTGTATTTACAGAATGGCTACTATATTAAAACTGCAAATAAAAATGATTGCAGCATATGTTCTATACAGAGAATATTTATTTCATCTTGAAGCGTGTGGCATGAAGTTACAAAAAGAGAGAAATCTAGGAATTAAGCTTAGAAAAAAACAAGACAAAATTGTAAGAAAAATCCCAATGTTCTTGCAAATGAACTGTTATGGTGATTTTTAGTTAAAAGGTAACTCCCAGGAGCCATACTGTTAATACAGACTGAGGACCCTTCCTGCCCTGGTGATGCTTCTTTCCTCCAACACCTGAATGAGTGCAGTCATTCCTCAGGATGTACTGCATATCTGTATGCTTTTTATTACTACTATTATTAATTATTATTTTAATTATTATGTTAGAATACTCATACAGGGTTATACCTTAGTTTGATCTACCTCAATGTACTCTAGGGCCAAAAGAAGATGCTAAGGGAAGAACCTAAGAACAGGGTGACCGTATGTGAGGTTGTTTTTTACCCATTTGTGCCTTGGACACTTCCTAAGGCAAAGTAGTCTGTCTATTTTAAAACAGAAAACAAAAAAAAAAGAAGGATTTTTTTTAAAACTAGCTAATAGTAAAAACAATGATGCAAACAAACACAAGGAAATATATTTAGGTTTGTGTCCTATTTCAGCCTGGAGTATCTTTCGAGAGCTGCATTACCAAGACTTGGAAATGAAGTCTGCAAATGAAAAAGAATGAATACAACTTTAATAATGGTATTGCAAATGCTGTAGGAATGATAGAGCTACCGCATTTACTATCACTGCTCCCTGACTGCTATTCTTTATTGGCATGTGTGCCTCGATTGTTCAAACTACACAATGTCTGAACATTGATGTCATATTTTTGTTATTGCAAAAGCCTACATTTGACCTTTCTTTGTAATTGTGACACTAGTTGAATTCTGCCTTAGTTCGTGGCAATTTACTAAATCCTTTGAGAGTTCACTAGTTAATTATTGCCAAGTGAATTTTTAATTTGCTCCTATGATTACATTGGTGAATACAGTCATTAGTGGGAAATTTATTTCAGAAATTGGCACTAGAGGGAGCTAAGTAATTGTATCATTTATGTATCTAGGAAGAAAAAAAAGAACATTCATTTAAAAACTTGCTTTTTTCTGAACATGCTGATTTTACAAATATGGCAGCTATGCCTCAGCAAATTATAAGCGATAATGAATTAGTTAATTTTCCTTACTGAAAACTGCTACGCTAAGATTATTAAATTACTGTATTTCTATTTAGTGAAACCAGCTACCAGTGAGTAAATTAGGATTTCTAGGACTCTTTGGGGAGGGGGAATTTTTTGTGACTATTATCCTTGTTTATCATTATTTTGGTCTTAACAGAATTAAAATGCTCACAGATACTTTCCCAAAATATGTTTGCTCCCGAATGCATTGCAGGATGGATGTTCTCATTGAATACTGCAGCTCTGCAAGCGGAGCTGGAGGAGGTGCCCCTAGTGCAGATCCTGCAGTCCTTCTGGACTATCCCACAGCCAGGTCAGGGTGCAAAGTGATATATTGTCCATCACCCAACTCAAATCAGTGGAGTCCCACCTCTATTCAGTCTCAGGATATTTATCCTCATAGCTTATGGCCCGTCTTTGCACTGCCTCCTGCCTTCCTTCGCAGTGCATGTGAGCATACCTGCCAACCTCTGAGGTGTGGGGGCTCAGCTGGGGCCCAGAAAGTCCCATAATTAATCCCACATTGCCCTGCTGCTCATGTTCCACAATTCTGTGTTTAAACAGTGACTTTTTAGTGTGGTGTAAACCTTCTGATGGCTTTAGGAGGGCTCTGCAGTTCATCCAGAAACCCCCTATGCTCTCCGGGTCATTTCTGAATGGCTTCTTCCTTGCTTTTTTTTTTTTTTTTTTTCCTCTAAGAACAAGATAAAAATCTTTACCTTTAGTATGGTCTCATAGGAAGGGAATTACCCGTTTCTGCCTTTGAGGGACACACGTACATGTAAAACATCTGCTTCCACAAATCTGTCCCTAAGATGGGAACACCCATGGTTTACTTACTGGTTGCTATCATACTGACCTTTATATTGCCTAGAAGTACGTTAAAACAACTCCAGCAAGCCATTGCAGGAGTTCTCCTTCTCCAGGAGTTGATGCTTCCTTTCATTAAAAAGTCACCTCAATGTGTTGTGCACAGTAACCAGAAAGTAATGCAGACAGTTAATTAAAATAATAGAATCACAGAATCATTTAGTGGAAAAGGCCTTCAAGATCATCAAGTCCAACCATCAACCTGATCTAGTGAGTCCCGTCACTAAACAATGCCCCTGTAGTGCCACATCTCTTAAATACCTCCAGGAATGGAGACTTCTCCACTTCCTTGGGTAGCCTGTTCCCATGCTTGACCAAAGATATAATATAAATAAACAAATACTAATATAAACACATAAATACAAATTCTGAATTCAGGATGTAGCAGCTCCTGTGGCTTCTGATAAGTACGAGCAACATCTGGCCTTCTTTTGAAATATCATTAAAGACAATTTTGGAAACAGAGTGGCTCTCTGAGCCCTCATCTCTTTATGATAGATTTATTTATTTATTTTCTTTCCAACAGTCCTTTATTTGGACACTGAGAAGGAACCACCATCACTACCACATGGAAAAAAAAACAACTACTGGTTTTACCTGCTGAGGTAAATTATCTGTGCCAAGGACATGTTTGTGCTATTGCTTTTAAGATAGGCACTTCACCCATAGAGTTTTGTCTGCATTAAGGTATGGGGTTACTAAGCTGATCGGGTCTGATTTAATGATAGGTCCTCTTTTATATACCCCAGAGATAGGTATAATCAGGGCTAAAAATGAGGATAGCATTGCATATATTTATTTTACCTCTGGAAATTAAAGTCTCTTTTGCACCTGCAACACTGAAGGGGAGTTTGCCATTCTTTTTGTCACTTATGAAACCTGAGTTATGCTTACGTGCTGTGAATAAGTTTGCCCATTTTTTTTATTCATAGGGCTTGTAGTCCATTTCACTGCACATAATACTTTCTTGATGTAGTTATCTGAACTGAAGTTGCCTAAATGAATACTTACCGTGCTTTGCAAGTCCCTTTTCCAGTATAACCTCCTGTGAAATCCTACGGGGAGTAAACAACACATTTCATAACTTTGACACTATGTGTGTTGTTCAATAGTTTAAATTAATATAAGTAATAATATCACCAATACAAGGCAATTTTTTCTTTTCATGTCATATGTGTGTATAGGCAATCGGGAAAATGATTTGAAGTTCTGTTGGTTTGGGTATGTTTCCCCGGTGACTTTATTCATGCTTGGCTAGAACAAGACATCTTGCCTTACACTTCTCAGATGTGAACTATGGATTAGATTTAGCAGTCTGATATTATTGTACAATAACTGGGGCCCAGAACCAATACAAATTCTTTATATTCCTAATAAACTGCTTTATGTTAGTAAATATCAAGCTATTTCTGTCAGCTTTCTGGCTTGTCAAGCAAACACGGAAGATGTGGTTTTACAGTGGAGTAAAATCTGTTTCAGAGAAGGTAGCGCTCAAGGCATCTTTCCCATCTACAAAATGGGTTATTTCTTAACTCCTTTGATTTAGCTTTATTCTGTACCATAGTTCTCTACAATGAAGGTCAGAGATTATAGGCAGCAGGGGTAGGGGGAAGAATGTCACACTTTTCAGGTTCTTTGTGGTAGCAGTGGGTCTGGGAACACTGTAGCTCTATGTCCACTTTGTGCATTTTTTTCCCTCCAAATTTCACTTGGAAATGGGGGAATCACATAGCTTATTTTGATTATTATTATTATTATTATTACTACTATTAAAGAAAGTCTACTAATATAGATTAACCATGGAATCTGACTATATGCCTTTCTAGAAAAAATGTCTTTATTTCCCTCGGTGGGTGCTCTGCCAGGTGGGTGAGAAGCCAGCCAAACTGCTGAGCAAAAATCCCAGCGGCCAAGTGTTCAGGTTGTAACCATCAGCCAAGGACTTCGTGGTGCTCCTCCAGTGCTGCTGGAGCACTTGTCATCACCTGGCTGGTGGCATGAGGTGCACAGAGGCTCTTAGCCACCCTAGTGGGCTTTAGGAAATCATCTCGTCTAGGTCCTGAGCATGAAGCTTTTCAGGATTTTAATTTTTTTTTGGAGCAGGGAAGTTATACAAAATGGACAGCAAGAAAGAGCATGCATGTGCTTGTTCTTTAATGGGACGACTTAAGCAGGAAAAAGGAAGATATCTGGGAATTCTCTTGTATTTTTTGGCACTCTGATGCAATGTAGATGAAAATATTCAATTCCTGCAATTTAGCTGGAGAAAGCTTTCTTTCATAAGGATTTTACAACCTTTCTGCCAGAACAGGGAAAGAAATGAGTAATATTATAGGAGACAGGCTGGAAGAGGACACAGTAATGCTGTGGAGCCATCTGCCCTATTGCTTGCACTACTACAGAGTCAGACTGGGCACTGTGCTTGTCCTCCCATGCCTGGGAGGAGCATCCTCTAACTTTAATAAAGTTATCTCAGAATTCAAATCTTGCCTTGAAACAGTCCTTTTCCTACCTTCCTTGCTAGGGAAATTTAATCACAGAATTACAGAATGGTTGAGGTTGGCAGGAACCTGGATGTCATTTGGTCCAAGCCCCTGATCAAGCAGGGATACCTAGAGCAGGTTGCCCAGGACCATGTTCAGGGGGGCTTTTGAAGATCTCCAAGGAAGGAGACTCCACAACAAATATAATAATGGTTAAAATGGTTAAAAATGATTAATAATGGTTTAAATGGTTAAAAACTTTTACTAATGGTTAAGTCAGTCACATACATACTGCTGATGGCTCAGTATTGTTTATTGGCTCTCATCCAGTATATTGTATTTCTGTGGCACCCATGGTAATGGAGCACCAGTCCTTATGCAAAGCACTGGAGACCTTGAGCAGGCAAATTATTATCCATGAAATATTAAAGATATTCAAAAGTAACCAAATAGTTCTGTTAAATATGACTATAGCTGCCATTTAAATGCATTAGGTGGATTCGGTGATACAGTTCTGTATTCAATAGCTGAGGCTGAGTAGTTTGCTTTCTGAAAGGGATAAGGCAGCAGTGAAATAGCTGATACTACTTCTGAGAATATGGTGTTGGGGGAATCATTTTGTGATACAATAGGAATGTCAGTGTAATTAACAGGTTAGGAGCCAAGGTAGGTGTCAAGAGAAACACGCTGAAACAGCTTCTGAATCTCGTTGGCCATAGGTAAACACTGAAATGGAAAGTAAAGCAGTTAAATAACAGCAGCAGAGCTTTGCTGAACTTTGTGAACTGAACTCTGCTCCCTTTGATGGGGCATCGAGTGGGCACAGCTCTCCTGCTGAATCCCTGAGGTCACTGCTCTTTTCTGTGGATCAGTCAGACCAAACATTACCAGCAATAAAAGCATTTTAAAATGAAAATATTGCAAGATGACAATGGAAGTGTGATGCTATTTTACATTAAACTCCCCTTCCCCATAATGTTGGCTTGATTCACAAGTATCTCAGCTTTTACTTCAAGCTATTGTTAGGCACTGGCAAATGTTATTTTTCCTACCCTATATATTTGAAGGGTATGTTTAGAGCTGTGAGAGCCAGAGATTGATATAGTGGGTGTGTTGTTGTTGTTGTTTTGTTTGCTTGTTTGTTTTTAAGTAAGCTTAGATTCTGGGGCACAAGATGGCAGCATAAGGAAAACTTGTTAACATTAGAAGGAGCTGACTCGTGTAAACTGTAAAAATGTGAGAGTCCTGGTTAAGTTTTTAACATGATTTTAGTCGATTTAATAAGATTAAATAAAACTTCTTACTAAGACAATCTATCACTTGATCATCTTAAAAAATCTCCTGTTGTAAGAAGTCTTACAACATCTTATTAAAATTTTACTTTCTTAACTGAAATCTATTTTTAGTAAATATTTTGGTTTCTCCTGCCCTCCCTTCCCAGCTCCCTCCCACTCCCCTTCACGTATTTAATTTTCATCTGGATTAAGATGAAGAATCAGGAGACTTAGACTATGAGGCAGTTACTCAATGCCTTGTTTTTGTCATGAGATGTCCTCTGAGTTGCACACCCCTTTAGCGGGTACTTGTCAGGACATAATGAGCAGTTTCAAAGAAAAGGCTAAATTAGAGCAAATTAAGTACCTGTATGCTTAATTTGGAGTTGCCAGTCTCTGACTTCATTTCACTAGAAATTTTACCTTCAGCAGAGCCTTGGACTATACTTTGCAAGTGGTTGTAGCTCTTTAGAACCAAAAATAAGGAATGTTCAGCATATTTTTTACAAGCTGGTTGGGCTACCAGAGTGGATATTAGAAAACCTCCAGCTGTGGTTTGTAACTTCATCTCCCCCATGTACTCCTTTGGCATGTCTTTATGATTTGCATACTACATAAGATTATTTCATGATACCTTTGGTGTTCTGTTACTTTATGCTTCGGAGGAATGTTGCTCTGTATAGTCATTTAGCTTGAGAGTATTCAAAGAGGTCTTTTGGGGCATGCTAATGTGGTAACGGAGGTGCTATCTGCAAATGAGATTACAAGGTGTGCTGTGCTTGTGGAAATGACTTTGCATCACATCTCCCTTCTAGAGCTAACCAAAAGTCCCACTGATCGTAAGGGAGTTTGGGGTCTTTGGAAAGTCTGCCATTTCTCAGGTTTGGGATGCTCTCCACACAGTTGTGGCAACAGTGAGATATGTAAAAACCTGACATAAAAGTTTCACTGCTTCTTTTGGCTTTACTACGCAGGCAGCCCATTACCATTTACAATGGCTCAAAAAATGAATAAAGTAATGGTCAAAGACAGCTCAGTGCAGGCATATCAACTGCTGAGGGCTACAGCTGTGAAGACTTTAATATTGTCATAAGCTACTTGTGACACCGAGTGTTGCTGTGAGTTTGTATAGTTTGTTAGAGTTTTATACAACTTGTTGCAGGATAACAGTATAAACTCACTCAAAGCTCCTGTTCTGCTTCATTTCTCTTGAATTCCCAACTATGATATTTTTACCTCTAATATCTGGCTGCCAGCTTTTCAGGCTGTAATTTGTTCCACATAAATATATTTTGGTAATAATAATGATAATAATAATATTAAGTGATTGAAGTTTTCAGGTTTTTTGTACAAGTAACTAAGTAGTTCTATTACCATCTTCTGACGAGGGAAACTGTCCCATTGATAAAACTGTGTTGTTATATTTTTGGGCATACATTACTTTCTTGTTGTCTTCTGGATTACCAACAAGATTATATTAAAGAAATTCTTCATATGGCAATGGAGTGCTTGGAGGGAAGTCAGAGCCAGTTATATATATACTTTGCTCTGAAATTCTAGGTAATTTCATGTATTTGCAATTGTCCACGTAGGTGCAGGAAGATTGTACTAGTGTTTTGATGCTAAACGGGGGTTTTGTTTCTTGCTCTTCTTTAATTCAAATCATTCTGCTTTTCTGGTTAGGAAATAGGTTTGGGAAAACATTATTATTGGCCTCTCCTGACACAAGTTTTCTCATGTTTGGTGTCTCTTAGTTTTACAGCTATTCAATGAACGTATAATGTTAATTCTGTCTAATGTAAAAGAGCAAGCTTCCAGGCAAAATCTAGAAATGTGACTTAAATGTATTTTTAAGGCTCAGAATGAAGAAAGAGGATCTAATTTATGGATACCAAACTTTCTCACCCTTGAGCCCTGTCTACTGGCTCTGTAAAGAATTTATTTATTTATTTATTTTTCCCTTGGGGGGATGGGGAGGGAAACCTAAAGAAAACATCACTTGAGGAACTCCCTACAACTTCAACACTGTGTGTGGACACAGCCTGCTAAGCTCTGGCTGCAGTCAGACATCCACATTTCTTCTGAGGAACCAGCAAACATAGGCTCAGACGAACACACTGATTTAAAGCAGTCTTTGATTAAAAGAATGGTTTAATTTGAAGAGTATGCATACATTATGGTCTACATACAGACACTGCAATATGATCACCCAGGTGCATGCACAGTTCATGTGGAAGACTTGCACCCACCTAGCTAATATAACACTGCCATCAGGTGTTTGAGCCTAGTCCAGACTGGATATGGTGTTGAATGTTGAGTAGTTCAGCTAATGTAAGAATTAATTCATTTGTGTGCTAATGTACATTTTCCTGCTTCAAGATCAGTTGAGACACCTCTGTGTTTAACTGCTTCTTGTGCAGCTGAAGATAGGCAGCACCTGAGTTTCAGAGATCTGTTTACATGTGCAGGACTTTGCAGTAACTTGACCGGCCTAAGGGCCCTCACACGAACTTCAGCAAACCTGCACCAATTCCCTTTTGTCTTGCTTGACTTGTGCACATCTGTGTTGAAGGTGCAAGGGTCCTTCTGAATGGACTTTAACAGCGATGCCCTTTATGGCAGCGTTCAGACAGAAACACTGGTGCCAAATTGCTGCAAGTCAGCCTTAATTAATCTCTCTTCCTTAGGAAAAATAAAAATCTTAATTCAACTGACAATCTCCTTGAAAAAATCTCATTATTAGTTCAACAGGTTCCACTTAATATCCTTTGCGTAACTCCCCTGTCCTTCATGTTAAATGAAGTATCTGTTTTATTTTTTTTTCAACAGTGCAAAATAGACACACAGACCTGCTCCTTGCTTGGGTAAGGAAGTTAGTAATAACTGCAATTTGTTCGCATTGTTTCATGAAATTTACCTTGTTCGTTAATCCTTTTAACATAAACAGGGGAAACAAGGGAAGGGCATACAACTGAAGTACCTTTTGAATTACACTTATATTCATTAATGTTCAATAGATTATCGCATGCTTTGGTAGAAATTTTAGCTGATATGGAAGAAGTTTGCATTGTTGTGCAAATGAAAATTGCTGCTGCCAGTAATGAATTACAGCTGAACTAATGTTAGGGAAAAAACAACCCCACGGCTTTGATTTATTCCTGTCTAGTGCCAGAGGGGGCTATGCCTCTCTGTACCTTGCCTGATTTTCAGGGTGAATGAAGCACTCTGCAGTACGTGAACTTTCCTTTGGGTCTGACAGCACACACTGCCCTCTTTGAGAAAGAACTGTACTCCAGTACCCTGTAGAAATTGCAAATATTGACATGGCATACTGAATTATGTATTGCAGCGTTTTATCAAATGAACCAAACCATGGCATGTTTGAGACCAGTTTAATGAACATTAGTACTGTTACTACCTGAGGCATCTACTTCTTTGGCATTTTCAGATTAATTTGGGTTTCTCTGGGTCTTTGGGTGAGAGCCACAGTTGCTGCTGTTCAAAGGATGTGCTTCAACCAGAGCACCAACAAAGCTGGTGCCCCAAAGGTCTGGGTGTGGGATGAGCTGGAAATGAACCTACTCAGCAGGGATGGATGGCAGAGAAAAATTTATGGGTCTCAAGGAGGCAATTGCTGTCGTTTCTTAGGGGGCTCCTTGTTAGAAGAATTAATTAATAAAGGCAGAACTACCTCTTTCTATGCACAGCTCTGTTGAATGGAGGCTTAGTAAAATTCCTTGGTCTCCAGAGACCAAACTCCCAAGTCTGTTAGTGTAAACAATGACTTCAGTACAGCTAGACTGGTGCTTACCCATTAATCAGACAGCTGTGTTGGTCCAGCTTTTATATCTTTATATTATTGTTTTAGGGTACCCAGTACATAGAGGCACCATGCTTACCATGCACTTGTGATGCTCCTCAGTACAACACTCTTGGAAATACACCATAAGTAGCAGGCATACTTTTTTTTTTAGAAAACAGTAGAATAGTAATCTTGTCAAGCAATTGACAACATGTTTAACCTGTAAGTTAATTTTAGTTTGTCTTTGGTGTTCAGAGAGAAATACTGTGTTAAAGATGTATATGTTCTTATCAGTTGCTATTGTTTTAGTAGCTTAATTTAGTAGAAATTATTTCCGGATTTCATGTTACAATTTGTATGTAAAATTAAACTTTAAACGTGATATAGTTGATGGATATATTTTGATTTAAAACTGAAGATTTAAGCCCTATTCCTTCCTTCCTTCCAGTGACCAAATGTGCTATCTGCTCACTACATTTGCATATCAGGTTCCTTTGCAGCACATTTCAGTGAAACACAGAGTGGTGTTTTTTCCTTTTTCTTTTTCTTTTTTCCCCCTTTGGAAAAAAAAAAAAAGAAAAGAGCTCTTTTAGACTCTTTCCAGTTGATGCTCCATGTTGTGACATGTCATGTAAAACTGCATCTGTTACGTTGAAATAAGAACATAAGAGAGACACTTTGACATGACGAATCACAACACAACTCAGCAGCAGGAACATTTAAAACACAACATGGTTTCGTTGTCAGTAACCTCAGCCCTGATAGAGACGAGGTATTTAGCTGAGCTTCCAGCTTCGCAGAATCTGTGATTTTTTTCCCTAATGAATTTTCCTTCTAAAGCGAGGCCCAATCCTTCCATTCTTGTACACAGAAACTCCTGGTAACTTTTAAACATGGAAGCCAAGGGAAGTTTTGTCTGAGTGAAGACCTCAGGATCAGGCCCAGGAGTTTTTACCGTCTGTGAAGTATAAAATAGACTCAGATTAAGCTAGCAGACTTGTTATTTGACAGTTTATAAAATATTTTAGTATCTTTTTGGCAGTAGCAGTTTGAATGTTGGCAAATGTACACATTGCTTGCAGTTACAAAACCTTGTAATGAGTATTTTCCACTGTAATAGCAGTGAGTTGAAATTTGGATAAACCACTTAGACTTGTGAACTCTGACATGCATGGTAACTATGTCTTTGCAAAAGAATTTTGTCATGTATTGGAGCTCCTACTAATAGCACATCCATCTTTCTGCACACTATAAATCTTAAGAAAATTTCTATTACTCTGCAATTTGTCTGGCTTATGCTATTTATTAGCCATTTTATTCTGCTGCTTTAAGAAGTAATGTGATGTTCATTTTATTGCTGGTTCAATAAATTGTTAATTATAATGCAGTGATTGCTGCTGACGTGATTTAAAAGCCACATTAGCACTATAGCATTAAGTTTTAACTATTTTACCCTTCAATTCCCTGTTTATACAACAGTAAAAGGAAAATAGCCTTAGACTAATTTAAAAAATGAAGGTACTTGTATCTATTGATCACATGGTATACCAGAAACTTTTGTTGTTGGCTTTTTTTTTTCTTAAAAAAGTTACATTCATGACTAAAAAAGAAAGGAAATGCATCAACTTAGTGTAGCCTTCCAGTTCAGCAAAAACTGTTTTTAAAGCAAGATTAACCCCAAAGTTAAATTAACAAAATTACTTCGTTAAATTAGGACAATTGGCATAATATATAAAAAGAACAAAATACCCAGATAAATCATAATCATCTTCTAGTTATGTGTAGCTTTTGGTGCCCATTTTGTATAATAATGGAGCGTAAGGGAGGCTGTGATTGGAAGGCACATCTATTTTCTCCAATAATATCCTAAATGGGATTGGGAAAAATCTCCATTTTGCTGATTAAAGGTCAAATCTAATTGCTACGAGTATAACAATATATCCTTGGCTGAACATGTAGAGACGCCAGAACTGACACCATAGCACATCCATGCACAGGTATTATTCACAACGGACAGAACCACAGAAACACTGAACCTGGGGTGAATAGGGACACTTACTGCCTGCTGGAAATATCAATTTGGGTTCTTGCACTACCCCCTGATGTGCAGACCATTGGTGAAGTCTGTTTGTCAAAGGAAAGGAGGAGAGGAGCATGAGGTTGCCAGTGTGCCTGTGCAGAACGTTTTCCAAATATCTAACTTTCTCTGTTAAATCAAGTGAATTTATTTGTTTATTTATTTTCATTAAGCAAGCTACACTCATAGAAAAACAGGGAAAAGGAGAGCAATAATGGGAACAGGTATAGAAACTTATTTTCATGAACGTGTGAGAATTTTTAATATATATAAATACATAGAATTAAAGGATCTGAGTGTTCCTGTAAAATTCCTGTGCATTGGCAGCCCTACAAGTATACCAGTACCACAACTAATGTGTGTCCCTCAGACACTGAAACTGGAAGTCATTAATTCAAATGAAACCACTTAAATACACAGAAAATCTGAACTTTGGATGCTTGATTGCATTTAAAAATCTGTCTAGAAAATACCTTCATACTCTTTGGCTGAGTTAGAAAGAGGTTCTCACTTGATGCCACCCATTTTCAAAGGTGGATTACTTTGAAACTGAAAGTAATTTTCCTGCGAAAAGAATTTAAATTATCTTCTGGGAGAAATGGTCTTTTCCCATAAGGGAACAGTTTCTGCCAGGATATAGTGTACTAAAATCAACAAACAAACAAATAGCCTTGAATTTTAATTGAATTTTATTTAAGCATCTTTTATTTGATTTGTATATAAGACACAGGTTCAACTGCTTTCAAATAAGGGCAAGTCTTGGCACTGGTTGTGATAAAAATTACAGCTATAAGGAAAAGTTTGACAGCCAGCTAGCTCCAAGATTTCAGGCTTTGGGAGCAAAGATCTGAGCTAAAGGGACTGATAAAGCTTGCTGAGCTGTCATAACATACTTAAAATCCTATACTTGACTTAGTACTGCATGACATTTCAATACGAAAAATTAGGACATAAAATTAGTGTAACCTATATTAAACAGATTTAAAACTGGTAAACTGATTGCAAAAAGAAATTGGGATGTTTTTTAGCAATGCCTCATAGAGATCTAGTCATGGCCTAATTCATTGCCACAATTTGAATAATGATCTGAAAAAAAATATACATGTATCTTTCTTTTTAGATCACACAAGAACTAGAGGAGTGATAAATAAAGAAACGGAATTATCGTTTATGTAATAATCTAGGTTATTTTGTAATACAGTCTTGTTATCAGACAGAGAACAGCATGAAACACTGTCGAGTCCCGTGGCCTGCAGTTTTCAAGGCGGTGTTCATGTCATGGAGAGGGATCCTTTATCAGGGAGTGTAGTGACACGGCAAGTAGTAACATCTTTAAACTAAAAGAGGGTACACTTAGATTATATATAAGGAATAAATTCTGTACTATTAGGGTGGTGAGGCCCTGGCCCAGGGTGCCCCGAGGAGCTGAGGCTGCCCCATCCCTGGTGGTGCCCAAGGCCAGGCTGGGTTTGGGCAGCCTGGGACGGAGGAGATCCCTGCCCAAGGCAGGGGGTTGGAACCAGGTGAACTTTAAGGTCCCTTCCAGCCCAAACCTTTCTAGGATTCTCTGGTGATTCTATGTTTGCAGAGTGCAGAAGGAGAGCTGCTAACAAGAGATGTAAAAGCTGATCAACAGCAAGGGAGATCTTCCATTGAAAGCACCAGGACTAGAGGAAATAAAGTATACCTAAGAGCTAACAGATAAATCAGGTCTACCCCGAGTCTAGGGACTCCCTATATTGTTTATACCCAAATACAAAAGAGAAGGGAGACCTAAACTCATGAAGCTCCAGAAATGCATAGCTCAATTCCATCTGCGTGAACAGTGAATAGCCGGCAATGGAGGAGGACATGAAAGGGAGAGGGAATGGTTAAAAGGGTAGACTGGAAAGCAACCATTAAAGAGTATGGAGAGCATTGGTTTCTTGGATGTAGGAAACATTATCAGGAGAATAAGAGAGTGGTGCATAAGATGATATCTCCAGCACCAAGTGTGTCTGCCTTAGCTTTGAAATGTGTTCAGATTGTGACTCTGGAAATGCCAATTTACTGTTGGCTCTAAATAGTGTGTGTAAAGTTATCCACAAAGCCATAAGAGAAAAAGAAACTTCTAATGAACTGTGAAACCAGATGCTTTATGCTGGAGAAGCACATTCTGTAGTTTGCATATTATTATTTTGTTTTGGGGAATGCTGCAATGTGCTAGGTAATTTCAAATATAGATGCAAGCACAGTTTGTACCCCAAAGAGTTTATGCTGGGAGCAATATTCCTATTTGTGGTTGGGGGGTGAGGTGGGTATACAGTCAACAAAAAGGCACTTATGAAAAAGAAGTTTATTTTTCAGAATGGAACAGCAGATTAGTTTAGAAACCTCATACTGGATATTCTTACATGCTAACAGTCAGCCCCCATCTACTAGAAAGGATGTGAGTCTCTGCAGATGCTGGGAGAGATCTGGGCACAAACAGGATGGGAGCTGTAAGAAAAAGTCTGGATGGCCAACTCAGATCTCCTAAACATTGTCTAGGCTGGACTGAAAGCAGGGTGTTTTATTTCCCAGAAATGTTCAGGACAAATAACATGCCCGTTTGATCTGGCTGAAGAAGTCATTACACGTGAGGTTGAAGTAGAGCAACGCTGACAGCTAGCAATGTAATAGCAGTTCTGCTCATACGTATGAAGTAACTTTTGCTCAAAAGAAACATTTTGATCCATAAAAGTTTTAAGCAAAATGAGATGATAAAAAATATTCGTTTTGGCTGAAGTATCATTGCTCTGTAACTGAAGTTTCTTGTGGGTTCTTGGAATTAATTATGATCCAATCACACATCTAAAATAGTATAATAAATAAGGAAGACCGATTTTATGCTGATTTTATTGATGAGCTGACAGAATGGTGAAAGTCTAGAGCTGAGATAAATCATGAAATGAGAAAGGGGCTGTATGTATTGAATTATCTATGCAGAGCAGAAAAAGTACAGAAATACAGAAATATGTTCTGATTCATAAGACAAAGGGAGATGGAACAAAACAGACACATGACACTCCATTTTGCTTTATGGTTATGTGTGACGTCATTACAAAACACAGAGATTATTGTATTAGAACACCAGAGATCAAATTATCAGCTTAACTTTTTCTAAACTTCAGCTAAATTAATATAATTTTAAATAGTAGGATGCAAGAAGTAGTTTGTAAAGCAAATGCTGCAATTGCGAGTATCAAGAGAGAGGATTTAAAAAAAATAAAAATCTAATTTATCCATGAGATGTATGTATATTTTTAATAGGCATTTCTCATGTGTAACTTCTGTTGTAGATCACAGTACGAGAAATAAGAGAAATACACTGCTTAAATTTATTCCTTACATTCCAGTAGGTTGGAGAATTTGCTAGCTTTGAGGATGGCGTAGGTAGGAAGGAGACAAGTTGTAGGGTGTACAGAAATAACAGAGGAAATCTAAGTTTAATGGCCTCTATGGACAAAAGATGATTTTTTAATCCTTATTATTTTTAAACAGACAGCAAGAAAAAACTGAGGAGGAAACAATGTTCAGCACTGACTCCAAAATGGAATGTGTTAGGCAAGCAGAAAAAATCGGAAAGTGAGACAGACTTTGAAAAGCCTAGAAAGGAAGGATGGAGAGCTTGATTTGAAGTAGTTCCAGCTGAAGGAGGTCTGTATGGCTAGGAGCGCATCATTAAAGTGCCATTAATTTTGCTTGATGCCAACATTTTGGGTGGATTGGAGGATTGCAGAATAAGAATTTGCACAGGCAAGAGGGACAAGGTTAAAGAAATGATGATAGGAGGTTTTGAAAGCTCCATGACTATTTTTGATTTTGCTGCCGCATGAATATTTGCTTTCTTCACTGTGCTTGAGTTTTGGACATTTCTATTTCTGGAAATGCCCCAAGAAGGTCATCCAAATTATTTCAAAACGCAGAAAAAAACTCTGGGTAGTTTTCAGTTTGCATTGCAGTTTCACTTGTCTCTTACTTTCAAGATTGGTTTAGCCATCACTGATGAAAAGTAATAGATCATGTAGATAAATTTATGTGTACTCTTTATGGAAATTGATAATTGTTTGTCCTTTGATCAAAACTATTTCATCTGCATCTTTGCATCTTCATTTACCTCTTTGGTTTAAATTAGGACAGGGGACTGCTCCTTAGCAGGATTTTTTAATTTATTTATTTATTTTCAGCATCATTTAAAAATCAGAGGAGGGAAAGTCTACTCTTCAGGCATTGGTATGTCATTGTTTGTAGTATGTCATTGGCCCATTCCATTCAGATTGTGTTCTTTTTTTTTTTTTTTATTGAGTCACATAAAAAATCCCATTGAAAAAAACTTTTTTTTTTTTTTTTAATATTTATTGTTAATTAAATGAAATATGTACATAAATACAATATTTTGCTTTCCGGAAGACTGTGTTTGTTTTGAAATACTGAGTGAATTCTTAGATGACTGAAATTTTAGAAAATAAAGCAATATAAAAAATAAGAATATTGAATATATTTCATAATACAAAATATTCACAGAACAAATATATTCTCACTGTAGTCATGGTAAAAATAAAGTATGAATTAACAATAAAAGAAGAGAGCAAAGAGCATATTATAGAAAATAGAGCTGGGGGGCAGGATCAACTGTACCTAAATTGTTTATGACAGATACTTGTCTAACTTGTTCCTTAAATCTCTGTGGATGGAGTTTCTGCAATCTCTATAGGCTTTTTTTTCCCATTTTTTTTTTCCTAATGTCTAATCAAAATCCCCTTCTCAGCAGTTCAAGCCTGTTTCTAGTTATTCTTTTTGAAGTGGACACACACAGCAATTTCTTTGCTGCTACCAACCATCTACATACAGACTTATTACTGCATCTTCTTACATTTAGGTTAAACCATCTCAACTATTGAAATTATCATTTTTATATACATGTAGATCACATTTTCTGGCTTGACCAGCCTCTTGTTCCTTATCTCAAGAGCTACATCATGCAGTGAAAAACTACTGCATGAAAAATTAGATAAAAATGTTCAGTTCTTGAGCTAGCTATATGTTTAAGCGACATGCAATGAGACACATAGAAATGAATGCTGATATTTGGGGTTTATTTCCGTGGATGTGTTTTTCATTTATTTATTTACCACCACTTTCCCCAGCTACACAGGGTCCAAAATTATACCCCGTTCCATCCTTTGGCATTTCTGTGTGGTTAGGTGGGATTAGGATGGGGTATTTTGAAATTAAGGACAGTCTTTTATCCTTGCACCTGTTGATTCTGTCTACAAATTCAGTGTTGAATCACGTTGTATTCAAAGCATCTCCCTGAAACCATTTTGAAACAATTCTTTTTAATGGAAACTTAAGTTTTTCAGTAGACAGAAGGGACTTCACAGCAGAGCTGGTAGAGCAGGATGCAGGATACTTGCTTTCCCCTCTCCTACCTCTTGGTATGGAAACCATCACTAGTGACTGAGGCCCATATCCTAAAGGCTATGGAGACCCATAATTTTTGGCATCTGACACCTTTATTTAAAAAAAAAATAATAATTAGGGGAATTCACGGTGAAAATTTATGGCAGATAAATTAAATGGAGAATGAACTGAAAAAAAAATAAAAAGCTGCCATAGTTTCCCATACTTCACAAAAAATAAACGTTGAATATTATTTTACAGATATTAATCTCAGTGGTGCAGTATGATCTGAAATAAAAAAATCCCAGGAAAATTAATTTGTGAGGGAGAGAAAAAATACCTTGTGTGTACATTTCCAATGTTACAGAGAAGATAAAGCCCATTCGTTCTTCATTCTTATGTTTGTATAACACACGCTGAAGTTACCAGAGAAGTACCTATATGTTGAGATGACCTATGAGACATCTACACGATTGCATTAAAAACAGTTATTTGTTTTCTTTGTTTGTATTTTCAAAGTTCCCTGTTTCATTCACCACCTATTTTTGGCCATTGATTTTCTATTTAAATTTATTTTTTACTATTCTTAATGAATCTGATAGTTGTATCACTGCAAGTCTTTTAGTCTTCTGTCTCTCAAGTAACGTGATACATGAGTAAGGAAACCCAGCTTCTGGGACACGAAGGCCCTGCAGCATGCTCCTAGGCAGGCAGAGCACAGAATTTGTCTACCCACCCATGGGCAACTTCATGTCCTGATGCAAGAGGATGTTCTCCATGCTCCAAAGTCAACACAGCTTAAAACTGTGTCCTCAGAATCTGTTTACTCATCACTTTAGTCCTCCTTGAGCATGCATAAGTAAAAAATAGTTTATCCCCCAGGGTAGGATTTGCCTTATTTGACATTTGGTGTCTACAACAGACTTCTACAGTGGAGCTAATCACCCTGTGGCCCTCCATGTCAGGGCAAGAAATGAATACTCCCAGAGCGTGGTGCTTCCCAGCAGCTTCTGCTGAGGTTTCCTCTTGTCCTCCCAAGGACAAGTTAACAATACGCAGAGATAAGCTTGGATTTTTGCTTACTTGTTTGAAAGAAAGTTGGCAGACAGGTTCTGAACCGGTCTGATTCCTCTTCAAGAGTTGGACTTGATGATCCTTAAGGGTCCCTTCCAACTCAGGATATTCTATGATTCTATGATTCTATGATTCTCTGACTTGATCAATGTCTGAACCTGAGTGGATGTATAGGCAGTATTTGGGGGAACATTGGCTTGTTCCAGGGGTTGTCTGTTTCATGTTGGGGTTTTCCCTCAAAAACCAATGAGTGCAATACTGCCATATCCATGTATTTGTATGTAACAAGTAGCTTTTAACCACAGATGCCACTGCAATGCTTCAATAAAATGCTTAACAAAATACCTACTGTAGATGTAATTTCTGATAGACTGCAGAAAGTGCTTCACTTTAGGAAGATCATTGGAAACTCAGGCTAAAGCTAAGTTAATTACCCTCTTGCAGTGCCAAAACTTCTTGGATGTGATTTGGTCTTCTGTTCTGCTCCTCACGACAGTCTTGTAGGTTGTGAATGGGGTGAATCCCTTTGCCATCACCTTCGTGTTTTGGTGTCATTGCCTTCAGGACAAGCAGGTTTCTTTGTTTATTTCCAGTTCATAACATTTTTTGCTGTTGTTGCTGTTAAAGAGTGATCACTTCAATGGTAAAAATAGAGTAAAAGCATTTCAGGCAAAAATACCTATGTAATGCTTGTCAGTGTGTCCATGACCCTCACAAGTTTGTCCATTTATCATAAATGACTTTGTTAACATGTATCATCACCAGCACTTAGACTCACATTTGCTTTAATGCTTTGTTCAAAGCTGTAGCACAACAATAACTACAATGGCATATGAATACTTTATAAGACATCTATTGTCATCTATTTATCATTTATAACACGCAGCAAAAGCATTATAAAACATTTATTATGCATTTGTAGGTAGCATTTTGTTGCTCGTGCAATGCGTTCAGAATACAGTATTGGTCTTTGACTCCCTGGCAGGTAAAAAAAAAAGGTAAAATTTGCAAAAAAAAAAAAGCTAACTGGGAAGAATGAGGCAGCAGAAAGCCCAGCTGAATCAGTAAGGCATCATGGGGCATGTGCTATAGAGGGGAGAAGGAGACGAAAGGGGAGCTGGTTCTGTCTTAAATACAACATGATGTAGACAGAAAAAAAGGTCTATGTAGGGAGTGAGATCAGAGGTTGAGGGCTGTTTTTTAACGTGATGTTCTTGTTCATTTTGGACACTCTACTTTGCTGTGAAACAATCCTGCTCTGCACAGGATGCCGGCGCTCTGCTTCGGCTTGCACTGCAGCCACTGGGTTAGCTCCGGCAGCACAGGGCACTGCCGCTGCAGGAATGCACCTGGGTGCTCCAGGAAGCAAAACTCAGGTGCTGTTTGGTCAAAAGATGCAAACATCTGACTGCTTTTTTCAGCATTGCAGCAGTTTCTTTATCCCTGTGTGAGATGTGGTACCAGAACTCTCCTCTTCTCCAGAGGAAAAATTCCTCCTATTATAATTTTTTTCATTACAGCTTAAACATTTTCAGTTTTAAAAGAAAAAGATAATTTGCTTGATCTGATTTCTGATGCATTTTGTTCAGTTTTATGTAGCCACATTTTTTCTGTAGGAAATTTGATACATTACTTTAAGTTAACTACATACAAGAGAATACTAAATAAATTCACTTTATGCGCTTCCCTAATTAGTTTTCAGTCATGTAATTCTCTTCAATATAGAGTTGAGAAATCCCCAAGTCTACCTTGATGTAGTTAGTGTCACATACACTGATCATGTGAAATTGAATTTGAATTTACTACTAATATTTAAACACGAAAGCTGACTTGAACCATATTTCCCCCTTGGATATAGATGTCACTGCTCTCTGTAATGAGTAGCATTATGTTGAATACTTAAACCAAGAACAACCAAGTTACAGGAACAGGACATTAATCTTAGAGAAATGTTGAATTCCATGCTTTAGACAATACAGTGTCTTAGCATTACTGTTTACACTTTAATTACTCGAGACAAGTATTTTGCAATATGTATTGCTTGAGTATATTTTATAAAGATGAAGAGGGAATACAGATACCACCAGGATCTCTTGGATAACCATGTAAAATGCCTCTATGTACAAAACTAAATTATTTTCTGCCTGCAACCTTCAGCTGTGGAATGCACAAAGTCTACGAAGTGCTCGTGCAGATCTTCCTTGCTTTGCTGCTACAGCCCAGCCAAGCCCTTGGTCTTGGGGTGTGTGTGGGGAGCACACAGGAGGGCCAGGATCTTGTTGTGGGGAGAAGGAGAAGGTGAAGAACCATATGCAAAGACCTGGATGAAACCAAACTTCTGGGGCTTCTCTTCTGCAGGCTTCCTGAGTGCCTGAATATGAACATGAAGCTGGAGAAAATGGAGCAGGAGCAAGCAGGTCTTTGAAGCTTCACTGTTGAGCCTCTTGGAAAATGTTGCGGAAAAGGAGATGAGATTTAAGTTCTTCACACTATGCCTGGAAAGGCTGATTACCACTAAAAGCCTTATTCAGTGAGAACAGAGTGAAACCCAGGCCAATTGCCATGGGCACAACAACCACCACAGGAGGAAAGAGCTGTGCCAGCCTCTGGGATCGTGCCCTCACGGTGGGACAGGGGCTGCAGCTCTCTGCAGGTGCTGGATCTGTCCCAAGGACAGACCAAAGAGGCAACAAGCAAATTGTTCCACATCTCGTTACTGTCACTTCAGCAGACGATAAATGAAGCAGCTGGGTGGGCTGATTATTATAAGGATCTGTAGATTTTTCACCCTACAGGGATAAAATGGGAAAGAACAAGGACACAGAGGAAATTCCCTAGGAAATATAAACTAAAGTAGAAAATTGCCCTCTGCATGCACAAAGGGAAAATCAGGAGATGGGTTGAATTTTTTTCTGTCAGGTATCTTTAGAAAAAGAAGGGATACATTTATGCATATAAAATATACAAAGTACTTCCCTATGCATAAAGGATATTTTGGTCTTTGTGGGAAATATGTAGGTGAACTTTTTTTTTTTTTTTTTTTTCCCATATGTGGCTGTGAAGCAGGTGTTTCTCTTCTGAAAATCTTCGCCAACAGGCAGGTGTTGGGTGAATTGAGAGAGGATTTAACTCCTTGCTTAGAGATCACTCATAGACTTGGGATAGGGGAGCAGCACTTGGGCCCCAGCCTGAGGAAGGTTTAGCAGGGTTTGCTAAGATGCTCAGGAGCTTTACTCCCTGAGACAGATGTGGCTGGACTATGCTGGAGCCAGGCTTCCCCTCCGAGTGTGTCCCACCTCCTGGCCAAGGAGCTGGTTCTGGTCTTGCTGTCCCTCCGGTGTCACAAAAACAGGGCTGAGGTGCACCGAGAAACTTGGGATTTTCACTCTCTGCGATAGCCTAAATCCCCCCAAAATGGTTCCACTCTTAATATCATTACCAGATTAATGGGCATTCGTGCTGTAGGTAGAACTAATTAGGAAGGTAATTATTCTTTCCGTTATAGCTGGGAGAATAACTTGATGTACAAGAGTGGCTGAGGAGTAATTATTTTGAGGAACTAATACCCAATGATATACAGAGGCTTAATGATAACGGACAACAATAATTTGAAAATGGACTTTTGTATGGTTTACCAAGAGATTCTCTGTCCTTTCTGCAAGCCCATTCACAGCCTTTATGTCTCCCCACCTGGCTTTCTTCCTCTCCTTTTTCAGTCATGGCACTCACATTCTTGGATTTTGAAGACCAAGCATGGCTTTCAATTTTTTTTTTCTTTCAACTTAGGTTCTACTGCAGGGTGTTTTTTTTTTTTTTTTTTTTTTTTTTTTTAATTTTGTGCATGTTATTATTATTTTTTTGTAATGCGCTGTGAAAGATTTGTTTCTAAATGCCTTGGATTTGCTTTTCTATTTCAAGATGTTAAAGATGTTATTTACAAGCTAATTTACTGAACCTGCATAAGATTAATAGCACGGTCTCTTTGCATGACAAATCATTAAAAAGTGATAAAAAGCAACTGTTAAACAAGTGGATTGTGACACACTCATCAAAATCTCTTCTATATATTAATGTAGATTTCCTTGCACCTTGTTGCAAAGGTTCAAGTAATAACAGTGCTGGCTAACTCTCGTCTCAAACTTTAAAGTATTTGAAACCAGGTACCAAAAGCACCCTAGGTGTTTTCTAATGAGGAAGGAACTTGGAATGCAGAGTTGCAACTCTCTGATAGGGCTGCATAACCCTTCAAGATGCATAATGCCTTCAAGCATAACTGAGAAAGTTGGACGGGGAAGTGTCCTTTTGCCATGTGTGAATGGAGGAACATCTTTTGCTCCTGTTTTCTCAGCAGCAGTTTTGCTGTGGTGTCTGCAGGAGGAGGATTACACTGCATCTGGTGAAGGAAATTAAGGATTAACATGTGCATTATGTAGGAGAAACATTACAGGAAAACTGTCATTTGTATTTTACAAGGAAATAATCCTTTAAGTCTCTTAGGACTGAAATAACTCCTTGGTTTTTCGCCTCTCCCCCTTCCTCTTGGAATACCCCATGAATTCTTATGTCACAGTGAGTAAAAAACAAAACAAAGATCAGAAGAATCTGGACGTTTTAAATGAGAAAATCTGTGCTAGAAAAGATATTGACTGAAACAAAGCCTGTGTTGTCAGACACTGAACTGCTGGGGATTTTGGTGGATCATACTCTGAATGATGAGTGCAGTCTAGGTATAGCCAAATGCCTTTTTTCCTTACTGTAATGAAAACATGGAGTAATGACCTGCGGAGGAGCTATTGGTTGCAAAAACAAAAAACAAGAAAACAAACAAACAAACAATAGAACTGAAAGAAACTGGTTTATGGCCTACAGGCTCAATCTATAATTTTGATCATTACTATTGCCCAGGAGGAGTGCTGCTCAGAGGTCAGGAAACACTTTAGAGGAAGATGCTCTTAAAACCCCACACCTGCTGCTCTCCTTAGCTCCTGTGGCAGTTTCCTATTTCCACATCATCAGAAGCACCTGGTAGCTGCTGCTGTAAACTGCTCAGGTTGTGGTGAGATTTGGTGAAATCCAGTTTCTTAGATTTGCTCATAGCATGTCTAATTTATTCAGTTCCCTGGCATGCAAATTAAGGATTTTTGAAACTGCAGTCATCAAGTGGCAGGAGAAATCATAGGATGGCTTAGGTTGGAAGGGGCCTTAAAGACTCTTGATCTACCCCTTGCCATGGGCAGAGACACCTCCCATGACACCGAGTTGCCCAAAGCCCCATCCAACCTGGCCTTGAATGCTGCCAGGGATGGGGCATCCACAGCTTCTCTGGGCAACTTGCTTCAGTGCCTCACCACTCTTGTAGTGAAGAATTTCTTCCTTATATCTAATCCAAACCTACCATCTCTCAATTTAAATCCAATACCCCTTGTTCTGTCACTTCACGCCCTGATAAAGACTCTTTCCCCACCTCTTTTATAAGCCCCCTTTAAAGACTGCTTTCTGTAAGGTCTCCTTGAAGTCCTTTTTTTTCCTCCAGACTCAATATCCCCAACCCCAGCCTGACTCTTCACAAAGCTGGCAACACTTCTGTTGATACAGCCCCAGAGGTCAGGTGTTGACTTTGGTGGTACTGGTACAACCAAAACAAGGATGTGACACCGCACATGTCGTTGTTGCTTGGGAAAGCTGTCAGCTTACCATCCAGTTTTTGACTGAGCTAAATACTGCTTTAAATAATCAACCTCATATTTTTTAACAAACTATGCATTAATATCTATTCGTCTTTTTTGTAATTTAATTTTATTTTAAATAAATTCCTTGGTGTCTGATTTCCAGCCTACCAAGAAACGGTTAAATGACTGAATCTCAAAGGTTTGAGTACTTCTACAAACAACAGTCGCAGGGAGGAAAATTAACGGTTTTCTGTTAATGACTCATATTAGTCCTCTTTGGTGGTCCAAAGCGATGGATTATATATTTTTTTATTTTTTTATTTTTTTTTCCCCATTTCTTCCATATGCCTGTCATGGGGCTGCTTTTCTGATTGCTGGTTTTGTTGTTAAAAATGTCACTCTCTTTATTCGCCCTCCTCCCCATAGAATCTTTAAAACTAAACACAGGAAAAGTGGAATATACCTGTCATTTAGACCAGCTAGAACAAAGGTTGATAGAAAATACATTCCTAGTTTGAAGAGGCTTCCCTGCTGATTTTGTTTATCAGAAAATGGCAAGTTTTGTTCCTAATGGACTGAAATTTAAATAAAATCTGACTCTGGAAATAAAAGCAGCCATTATGACAAAATAAAATTATATATTTTATAGGAGAAATTGAATTAAAATGCTAGTTTCCTTTGGTTAAATTCTTTTACATAAGGAAATGAATAAACGAGAGAGAGTGAAATAGAATGAGATAGAAAGCTGATTGTTGAAGTAAGCTTTTTAAAAATCAATAATCTCTTGTAATTTATATTTTTGAAAAAACTTTGAACAGACTTCCATACAATATCTTGAATTATAGCTACATTTCTATGTTTCCTTTCATTAGGAGTTGAACTAGGGGTTAAATAGTGTTTTTCCCCTGGCATTTCAGGTTCTTATTGGGCTGTGGCTTTGGACTACAACCTTCTACAACAGAAGTAAACCTGTCCAGAACCTGAGCTAATTGAACAAATTAATATATAATAAACATATATATATATATATATATATATATATATAAAATCAGGTTATTTCCCCTGTCTGAATGGGACATTATCTATTGGAGAGGTGGTGGAGATGTCACCTAGAGAAGGTGACAGCTGCTATCTATCTATCTGAGATCCTGCTTCCAGGGAGGCTTTAATCTGGATTCAAGTGGTTTAAGATTCAGGTCCAGAAAATGAATGAATAGAACTAAAGTCAACCAATATGAGCACAAGAGAACCTGGTATGTAGTTTCACTCATGCACTGCAATTTTGTTGACCTAACATTAACACAGAGCACTTTGGAGACATCCTTGCACATAATTGGATTGCCCAAAACTTAGTGCTTACAAAAATTTCCCTAAAAATAAATGGCTGTTCTTTTGGGCAGGCAAATAAAGAAGCTTGCAGAACCTACACTATTAATTACTTTTAAAAGAAAGTGTAGAATTGTTTGAAGCTGTTATAATAAACTTGAAAGTACATTCAAAGGTAGGTCACAACTCTTCTTCTGGGTCCAATTTCCAAGTTTCCCACTGGAAACAGCAAACCTGGACCACAAGTAAAGGTCATGAGAAGCAGTAGTTCTGTCACGCAGCTCCTAGGTGAGAGTGGACAGGAAATAAAATCCTGGGTTATTGCAAACCCCAATTCAGGTTATATGTATATCCCAAAACACATATTCCTGAAATTTATTATTTCCCCAAATTATTCTGACTCTCTACCAAGTGTAATATTTCATAGCAGGCTGGAAGATGGAGGAGGTGTGAGAGCACCAAAACCTAGTTTCATGGCGCAATGGGAAGATGCACCTGTTTCCTCTGAGCCTCAGTTTTCATATCTGCAAAATGGCAGCGACATAGTCTTGCTGTGATGAGAACAGCATCGTTAATCCCCACAGAAGTCCCTGCCATCCCTGAGTGTTGGCAGGGTTATAATTATTGTCTTTTTTAAAGAGTGGCTGGGGAGATCTGTTAGCAGATGTTTTTAAAGTGCTTTGAAGATGAAAATATCTAAATATTCTTATTACTATTATTATTATTGCTGTTCACAGTGATTACTGTGATTAGACGGCACCTTCCTGACATGTCCCTAATGACAAAATATCTCCTGGGCTGTGAAGGGCTGAAAGCAATTCCTCTGCCCCACAGGAAAATGTGTATAGGACACACTTTTGGGTAAATTATCTCTGGTTCAGGGGCCCTGCTTTCCCTGGAGATGTTTTGGAGGATGGAAGTCACTGGTTTTCCCTTTTCCCCTTCCCTTTTCCCCTTTTCCTTTCCCCTTTCCCTTTCCCTTTCCCTTTCCCTTTCCCTTTCCCTTTCCCTTTCCCTTTCCCTTTCCCTTTCCCTTTCCCTTTCCCTTTCCCTTTCCCTTTCCCTTTCCCTTTTTTTCCTTTCCCTTTCTCTTTCCCTTTTCCTTTCCCTCCTGCTTTCCAGGGCTTTATGTCTGAGTTTAGCAGACAGAATTGGAGCATTTTGTCCATTTCTTGCTGATAGGTGTTCTTGAGGTTTCTTTGAAAAATGAAAATCAGAATCATTAAGCAGCGAATTTATCAACAGGCAGGACACCATCAGATGTGTTTATGGGTATGACTGGGCACAGTGTTGCTCTGTTCCTTCCCTAATCCAAGGACAATCAAAGTGGCTTCTGTGCTCCTTTGCCTCAGAAAGGTTCATTCTCCTTGAAGATGAACCAACCCTTTATAATGAAAGGCTGTCCCATGAACCAGCCACAGGTGTTTGTGAGCGCACCTTGTTGGTCAAACACATCCACGTGGTGAACAGAAGATACTGTATATTTGTGAGTAAAGTGCAAGTACAAACAAGGGCTCTGATGATGTTTTCAAAATATAAATTTCAGAATATAAATTGCTTGTGATGATCCTATTAATTCATCTGCAGGTTTTCCTCTTTGCAAAGAAACCTCCAACTGCAATCCCTTGTACCACAGCCAGTTACCCTTGTCCTAACTCCCTCATCAAGTGGGGCTCAGTTTCTTCTTTCTCATTTGGATATTTTATTTTATTTTTAATATTTGATTACATCCCATTGTGTCTGATACTTACGAGAATTAAGCTCTCCTTGCTGTAATGAAACCTCAGTAAGCCTGGAGTGCTTTGGCAAACATAACCTCAAGCTTGTTTGTCGAGAGGGTTTTGCCAAGCCCACACAGTTCTAATTACATCTTTTCACTGGCCTCTTTTAAACTGTCCCCTCTTTCCAAAGTCTTTTGTGTGTTATGCAGAAATACGCTGTTATAATGAATACAGTATGTTTAGAATAAGTTTCATTGGATTTGGTAGCCAAGCAATTGTACATTTTTATTAGAGGTACTGTAGGCTTCCAATGGAGATAATATTTATACAGTGGTCCAGTATTGTTTGCATTTAGACGAATAAATAAAATGAATAATATCCAAACAAGATAATTAAAATGTCACTTACAAAGTACCTTTAATTTGCTTTGGATTTTGCATTTCTCTTCCTTTGCTTTGAAGACAAAGAGAAATACACTCAATATCAATTCTCAGAGTATCTCATATGTCACTTAAAAGATAAGTACCTTCTTTTTGGACAATATTTACAGTTAGATTGAAAAACAGCACCCACACTTGCATCTTTAGACAGTGTTTTTCAGTAGACAAATATTTTTGTCTCATTTTGTCAGATGATATCTTTTTGTTGTCATTGTTAAATCACAGTGTAGTGGGTGATCAGAAAATAACCAAACCAAAACAAAAAAACTCAAACCAAACCAAAACCAAATGAACAAATAACCAGCCTGTTAAAGTTGCATATAGTGCCTGTTAAAAATTCTGATGGACAGGTAGCTGTGGAAAACAGTTTTCATTAGGTCCTGAAGTGTGCTTCTGTGGGCACCCAGAGTTCATTTTAAAAAAGAACAAAGAACACAAACACACACACACACAACCAACACAAAACAGCCTATTATTACATATGAGATACTTAAAAAGTTTCTCACATGCAGATACACATAGTTATGTAGGTATATGTAAGTATATGTATATGTAGGTATATGTAAGTATTCAAGTATATACATTAAAGAGAAAAGGGGAGTGAAAGAGACAGTAGGAGACCTGTTAATCACAGGCACTTTAGGCCTCTTGATTTACCAGCTGTGGAATATTTCCTGAAAGACTTTGATAAACTATAGCACTGTTTAAAGTATGTGTTTGGAGTTTACTTGCAGGAACAAGGTGACAGAATTACACAAGTTCAAATGAAACTTCACAAACCCTGTTGCCAGTTGCACACCTGGAGTTTTGTGTTTGTTTGCTACATATTCAGCACTTTTAAAAATATGTAAGTTTGCAATACCTGGGAATTTTTCTTGTGTTTTGAACCATCAATTTCTTCTGTTCATGAACACAGCTGTTTTTAAACATGTCAAACATCTCTCGTCCCTGATTTTTATATTTATTTTATTTTATTTTATTTTATTTTATTTTATTTTATTTTATTTTATTTTATTTTATTTTATTTTATATTTTATTTTATTAATTTCATTTTATTTTTCTCGATAAAACTATTTTTGTAACCATTACTGTACCTATGCCATGACATAATTGTCCTTAGTGCTTATTGTTCTCCCTCTTGATCTTTGCAAAATCTGTTGGGTTTACTCAAGATGAAAGGGTGGCTGTGCAAACATGAAATCTTATCCTCTAGTATTTGTTACTAGTTGCAATGCACAAATTTTAAACGAACAATTGCATTGCATCCTCAATAAATAAGGACGCTGGATAGCACAGACTGTATGTCTCTGAGACAAGTGAAAAAAAAAAAACAACACAAAGAAACTAAACAAACAAACAAAAAAACAAGTTAAGCTTTTTATTTTCATTATAGTTATTTCTATTCTCATTTTTTTTTTCTGCTGTGCGTTGTTAACTAGATCTTTATTTCCAGAAACCGAAATGTACTCCTCTTTCTTTTCCTTGAAAATTAAAAGCTTCTACCTTAAAGAAGTGAATGATACATTATCTGCTATCTCTAAATTGAACCCATTTGGAGCTATTTGCATCCTGTAGAAACCTACAGCTGAGTGCTGTGCTCAGAGGTGTAATGACTGGTTGTCACAACACGCTGGAGGTGGCCCCATAACAAAATGATCCCCTGTCAATCCCCTTGCAGGAAATGCATTGGCAACCTGTAATTCGGCCTCAGTATTAACATCCTGCCTGGGTTTTGTTAAATGGCACTTTCTAGGAAGTAGATCTGCTGAACTTGTGCTTAATAATGTTTTAAAGGGAATATTTGATGGAAGTTTTAGAAAGCATCACATGGGGTTAACAGTGATTTGTCATTTGTTTCTAATTAAAGGACTTAATCTCTTATCACTAGAACAGCCTATTTTTTTATACTAAAGGCACAGATGTGAATGGAAACATATTAATGAGATGTCATACTACACAGTCATTTAGTGTTTTGTTTAACTTAAACATAGCAGAAAATGTGCATCTAAGTAGACACATGTAATGACATTGAGATAGAATTATAATTTCCTACATTTGCATAACCTTTAGCAGCATCCACTTTAGATCCACCTTGCAGTAGTTATTCTATATTCAAAATTCATGTTTGTTATAGTAGTAAAAGGGCCTAAAATCACAGAATGACATTGTTTTTCTGTCAATGAACCTTTTGTTTTCCTCAAGCCATATATATGTCTGATGGACTTTGTTGATTCTTCTTAACAAGGAGAAACAAAACCTGCCCAGTCTGACACTGAAGTTTATTGTTCTTGCAAAGAGGTGAAAAGCAAATACTAATATCATCCATAGGTAATATACCTGTTATTGTCAGATACATAGCAGCCATTTTACTCCAGAAATAAATAAAAAATAAGCAAAAGGAACATTGTATGACATCTGTGACCCAAAGAGACCATTTTGGTTTCATACCTTCTTCTGGCCTTCTTTTTATTGAGAAAAGTCTATGACAAATGGAAGGTTGCAATCAGAGTTGGTGAATAAGTGTAAACAGTGGGGACTTTTCTCCAAAGATGAAAACCATACTATTTTTCACTCCAAGAGGCTTGTGAAGAGGTTGCTGCTACACGGTGGTGACTGCAGCTCTCCTGGAATGTTCCTGTGTGTCAGACAAGGGCTATTGCTAACACCAGGGACCAGCAGTAGATAATGCCCAATGGGAAAAAGACCAGTCCAACTTTATTCATTAGTGGAGTTTTGCCTATTTTTTTTTTTTAATCAGAAGACTGTGAGTTTGAACACCTGAAATGTGTTTCTCTGTCTGTCTTTCAGTGCAACTCGAGGTAAATTTCTGAGACCAGAACTGTGGCCAGTGCAGTGCCAGCAGTTCTTTTAACTAAATCAGAATTTCTCCTTTAATTCTGCATGTCAAACTCAAAGCCAACGTATGTAGGTACTGAAATGTGTCATGATTGGTGCCTCCCTGTGGCAATTTGGAAGATTAAGAATGATAAGAGTGATCACTACCTTGCCTATTTCAGCTGTTATAGTAAAAATCCTTTGACTGAAAGTCTAGCATTCCTGTCACCTATTGCAGCAAATATTTGGAGAAATAATGTTTTTACTTTCTATTAGCCTTTTCGTATCGTTAGCAGTAGCCAGAAGAAAAGAAAATCAGATTCATTTTTCCTGCTATATCTCCTCTTCCTCCACTATGCCCATCATGTGTTACCTCCCTTGAGTACTGTAATCTTTTCCCTTTAAGCATTTCATTCCCCTTCTTTAGTCTTTCCAAAGTTCAGCTGCTGAAATACCTCATTATCCATCCCTACTGGCACGTTGCTCCTCTTTCCTCCCTTGTATTTCCTCCCTCAATTCCCATTATAACCCAACAACAGGACTGCCCAAACCCTTGCTTTGACTATATTACAGTAATTTGCTTTCTATCCCTCTCTCTTTGTTATTTTTCTATTTTCCTCTCATTTATGTATTTATACTCATTGTCTCGTATCCATCCACTTTATACTCACTAAGCTTTTTCTCTTGCTCCAAACTTCTTTAGAAACATGTTTGCCTCTAAACCTTCCTAACAAGACCTCCCCAACAACTGCACCTTATTGCTTTTCCCTTTTTGGTAGCCTCTTTCCACTCCCATCTGAACCACCTTTTGTATTATACCTTCACTATCTGAGCACATGAGAGCTCAGCTATACCTTCCTGGCAGTGGGTGGTCTTGGGCAGATATTCTCAACTTGTGTGCAGAAAAGGTAATTAGTTTGCGTGGAGTGTCAGGATGATATTGCTTCAAGGCTAGAGAGAACCTAAAGCAGGTGCCTGTGAGAGGCAGAGCACTTTGTTATGAGCACCATACCCTGGAAGGTTGCCATACCTATTTCTGAGAGCACTCTTTGAACATTTCTTGTTTTTTATCTGGCCTGAGAGGTCCCCGGACAACTGGTGAAATGGCTCAAGAATGCTTTTCTGCAGTGTGGCTATGAGATCAAGGAGGAAATAGGGAATAGTGCTAGTAGTGGGCCTGTGAAATAGCATAGCCTGAAAAATTATTTTCCTTTGGTGTTGGGGAAAAAAATAAAATCTAATGAAAATAAAAGTTGATGAAAGCAAAAGCTCAATGATAAAGAATATTTTACGGTCTCTCCTTCTACTGCCTTATGTTGTCTTATGCTTACTCTACTTCATAGAGGCATTACCAATGCCTCTAAAAGGAAAGTCTTCAGGACAAATATCTAGAAGAGGTAAGTTTCCAAACAAAATGCTTGTGTTTGGCAATGGCAATGGGTGGAAAATGATTCCTTCCTTGGTAACAACCTAGAGGATGTGGGCTAGGTAGTGCTTTTGCTGGAGAGGATTGGAGGTTCACTACATATCAAAAAGGAGATGTGAATCTCCTTGGTCAGAGGTTTCCTTAGCTTTCTTCTAGCCCTGTTTTGCATAATTATATATATATATACAAACATATATATATAATTTCAGAAACTGTTGAATAGGTATGGAGAAGGAGTAGTTTGGCATTCATTTTAAATGCTATCCAGAAAATTGAGATTATTTTAAAATAACAGAAATAAGATTTATCTAGCTATGAAAATCAATTGCAAGAAATCATAAAAAAAACATAAAAATTAAAATTTGGCTTGAAAAAGAACTTGTAATGGTAAGATCAACTTGATGTATTTTCCACCAGAGAGTTCTTTTGATGTCAGCTCTAGCAAATAACCCATTATTTTAGTGATTTTATTTTTGTGGAACATACATATCTATTTATAAGCTAGTACTGAGTAAAATAAATGATTAAATAAGCCTACATTTTAAAACAAAAGTGCCTGTATTTTTACTCTAAACTGGTTTATAGAGATTATGAAGTAACCAGGCTAAGGTGGCAGTTTATCATACTGTAGTACTTGAAAATAAATGTAGAATATTTATGTCAATATTCATTTGCTTTTAGTACAGTAACTCCATCTATCTGTTTGATCCATTACACTTCAATTCCAAGGATTTCTCAGTCAGTCAAAGCAAAATATATTCATTGAAATAGTTAAGGGAGAAATACAATGGAACAGTCCTAATTACCTTGGAATAACATTCTGCACACAAAGTTGCATAAGTAAATCTTTTCACATGGGAAGGAAAAGTCCCTGTGTATTAATTTAAAGAGTTAAACCATGAATGAACATAAATTCACTCTGTTCCATTCAGAATCTTTGGACCACCATGCCTGTTTCCCTTAGTGCTTTCCTTTTTATTTTCTTAGTGGGAGACCACTTCAAGTAGGTGACGTCCCTCTTTTTATAACAAATTGTTTCTTTTGGCTGCTATGGTTATGATAGTTAAGGCTGTTTCTTCAGAATTCCAAGTTTTACTCTTTCCTCACTTGTATTATAAGTTTTCCCTAAAATGAAAATAATGATATGCTAAAAAAATCCAAAGCCAGGTCTATATTGTAACACTTAAGAAAAATCATATAGCAGAATTAGGTTGTTTAAACATGCAGTGGTTTTCTCAGGTGGCTCTAACTTTTGGCTGTTTCTTGTAGTCAGGAGAAGCTCATTGCTAGAGGACTCCATAAATGTATTTCCTGGCATTATGAAACTTTTTAAAATTATTTATTTAATTAACAGAAAATGCCATAGATTTGTTATTTTTTATTTAGCAAAATGTTCTCCTTTTGTGAAATGCTTAATGGAAATATTGTTATGCAACTGAGAATATTTCAGTTTTCACGTTGGCTATCACAGAAGAGTTAGACGACTTTCTGATGGGAAATAAGCATGTAACTAGAAATACGAGTGCTTATGCACACCGGCTAAAATTAAAAATTAGATTCAGTTTTGGAGATGAGTGTTACAGATTTCAGTCTTTGGCTTTCTTGTTTTAGTCACTCACAAAGCTTCACTTTGAGTGAAACTCAAAAAAGACTGCTCCATTAACTCTGTAAAATCTCTGATCAATACAGCCATCAGTCCATAGCTTTCTCTAGGATGGGGCAAAGACTTAAAATTCTTTAACTACCTGTGCATACTGAGTGGTCAAGTGTGTTATGATGGCAGATTTTGCTATCAGGGCAATCTGTATATATAGTAGGATAAATGTGCTATCATTTATATTTAGTATCAAAATAACAGGTATGCTGGATCACATATATTTATTTCATACCTAGAGAATTAAAATGAATATTGTGCTATTTAGAAGGCGAACTATTGAACCAATATCTTCCAGGTAGAACCTGTCTGTACAGAGCCTTCCCAATCTCTCCACCCAGCCTATGCTGCTTTCCATCCCAAGCTCTACATCTGACCGAGAGAGAAAGTTGTCAGCCCAAAGTTTATAAAATATTTCTGCTCTCTTTTTTTGCCCTCAGTAAAAGTTTGAAAAAGACTCATAAATGGCAAAAAGGCAGTTGCATACGGGAAATGTAACTTGGCAATGAAAGCCTGTTTTGAAGTGCACTACATGGTTTCTGAATAAATATTTCTTTAATGCATGTAATTACCGGATCAGCAGAATAAATGTGGTCATGTCCTTGTAATTAATACATTGTCAAAAGTTCATTTAAGTATAATAATTTCACAGGGAAAATGCTGTCTATGTAGTTCTTGCAATAATTTGTTAAATTAAGTGCAATAAATATAAAATTATTAGTAGATATATATTTATCTAAGTTCTTATTAATATCCACATGCCATCTAATACTCTTAAACAGTTTTTTTTATTATTTTCATAAAACAAAAAGATGCTAAAAATAAATGTGCTGCAATAATGTTTTTCTTCTTTTTACTAAAGGAATTTTCAAGCATCACCACTTAGTACGGCAGCTGCAGTTGGCAAATATTTAGTTAAGAATTGTGTAATCAAGTTGGCAAAGCCTTGAAAACCCAATGAGGAATGCACAGAGAAGGATGCCTGTTTATCCACTATAGAAAACAAAATGTTTATCCCTGGATTGTGTGTCATATTTCTTCAGTTCTATCCAGAGCTGATCACAAGAGCTGGGTTAAATGTTACAGCTGTAAAGAGTGTTTAGCAATGGAAAGAATGTCATTCTTGGTATTCCGAAATTATTTACAATACTTATTGAGAAGAGAAGCATTCTGATACTTCACTGTCAATCTCAAAGTGGTGGCTTTTTTTTTTTTTTTTTGGTGGCTCATTTTGTTATGGTTGGGGAAGCAGAGGCCGTGGAGCACTGGTGGGACCATGAATACTGCTCTGATTATGGCCAGGTTGCACAACAATGTTAATTTGTGCTCAATGAACACGTACACGCTATTGACTTCTGGTGAAGTAGATTGTTCTGAGAAATTAATGCTGGTTTAATACTGGTTGGAGGGATGCTGCTTTACCTGCTCTAGCTCAAAGCTCGGTAATGGATGCTGTTGCATTGCCATGTAGTGAACAGTTTTCTGGCAGCACAGCATGGCTTTACTGGGTCAGGGCTTTGTGCTGTACTGTCATAGCATTTTTCATCTGGCACTACAACTCCTAAAGTACATGTATTGTATTCTTGAACCCTGGTCAGAGATTAGTTTCTTGCTTGATCATGCATATGACAAATTACTGTTTAAAATAGAACTGGAATTCAACTCCCCAGTTTCTAAACTTATCCTCAGTTTGTGCTCACGAGACCACACCTCTCCCATATGACATAAACCACAGCATTGAGACACTATAGGACTTTACACTTCTCCTAGTCAATCTCTCAAATTTATCCAGGCAGTAGAGGCTTCCTATTCAATACGTAGAGATCTTCAACCTTCAGCTTTACTTTTAATTGGAGTTTCATAAATTTGGTAACTCTCAAGAGAGCTATTGTGGGGCAATATTTGAGGTATATGGACGAAGAAGGACAGATGGAGTTTTTATTTGAAGGTGGAAACATACAAAAGCAAACAAGTTTGCTCACCTGTTTGGATGAGCTGGCTCAGAGAAGGCGGTACTTAATGGGTCACACCCAATCCATTGGCAGCCTGTGACCCTACAAGGGTCTCTGGGACCTATTTTGTGCTAGCATCTCCATCAGTGAACTGAAGGAGGTGATGAGCTGCACTCACACCACATTTGCAGATGACACCAGACTGATCAACTGGGCAACACACTCAAGAGCTGAGCTGCCTTTCAGAGTGACCCAGACATCCTGAGGGAATGGGCAAGGAGAATTGCAGGAAAATCAACAAGGAGATATGCAAAATAATTCTTTGGGAAGGAATAATTCCTGGAAACAGTTCTGTCGGAGACCATCTTGTTTGTGAACAGTTCTAGGGAAATGACCAAGATGCTTATGGGCAGCAAGCCATGAAGGAGCCAGCAGCATCCTGGGCTGTAGAAGCAAGGATGTGGCCAGGAAGCTGAGGAATTACCCTTTACTCATCAATGGGGGCAAGAGGGTGAGGGACAACAGATATAAATTGGAAGGGGAGAGATCCAGGCAGCACACAAGGAGGAACTTGTCACCATGAGGGCCAAACAAACAGGGGAGCAGGTGGTTTTCCGTCTTCATCCATGAAGGCCTGAAGGACCCAAATGGATCAAGCACTGAGTGACTGGATTGGACCTCAGGGCTGATCCTACTGGGGTAGGAACTCAGGGTGGTGACCCTGCTTCCCTCCCAAATTTCTCTGTGATCCTGTGGATGTGAGGACATACTCAAAAATTCCAAATCCGTAAATCTGAGCCACACTTCGTCAGCTGTGAGTTATATGCTAAGAGTAAATTACAATATGTAATGAGAATCTAAAATCTTCTCCGACGTCTGTCAGCTACAATGTATAACCCTCCAAATACTGCATTTCAATAGTAACACTTATATTTGCTCCAGTGAGATATAAATGTTACTTGACCCTGAAAACAGGTCACGAAGCACATATGACATCTTGCAATTAAACTAAAAGATTCATTGACAAACATCATTCAAGTAGTACGATCTAGATGGTTACAAGAAACCATAAAAATATTGTGATACTGCAGGGAAATAGGCTCTGATGGGTCTTTATTATGTCTTGGCATTGAGACATTGTACGCAGTAAGAATAAAGCAATGCTGCTCATAAACAAAGGAACATTAATTATATACATTTAATTTTATGTAACATCACACTTGTGGAAAACAAGAAAATTCATGTATTGTAAATGTCATCCTTTTTTTTTTTTTTTTTTTTTTTCCTGGAGGAATTTTCCATTATTATTTTATGATGATAAAATAAGGTGTAGTGATCTATTCTCAAAATAATAAAATAATTTTATATTTATTTTTACTTATTTCAATAATATTGAGTCAATAAAGATGATATCAGGAAATCTATGAACTATAATGAATTTTATTTACATTTTTATTATAGCACTAACTTCACATCAGTTCCCTTCAAGTGTACATTTGAAAAAAAATGGGCAAATCATCTCTTTTTAGCAAAACTACCCAAAACATCTCAATCACTTTTGTAATGAAATTTTTATTGCAGCATTTGAAAATATTTACATCAGCAAGAAAAAAATGTTCATCAAATGAGGCCATATTCTGGGAGAACAGGGAAAACGGAGTAATGTAAATGAAACATTACATGGGGAGAACTGGCCCTTGACTTGATAGCCCTTTTCCGGAAAATGGTAGCATTAATATAGTAAGATGAATATATCTTTGCACAGGGAAAAGTTCCAGTACTTGTTCTGCAGCACAGTATCAGTAAATGAGGCTCTTTCTTTTTAAAGTTGTACTTCAGGATTGTTATGATGGTGTCAAACGGCATTGATGGTGGTTCTCAAACTGTAGTCTGAAGACACTGCTATTTAGATGCTTTAACAAATGGTTATGGTCAGAATCAGTCAGCTGTGTCCTCAGAAGTGTTTTTAACTCAGTTTCTGATGAGCTGAGTGCTTTGTTGTCTGAGAGAAATTTTGAGGGTGGACAGCAGTCAGTTGGCAGAAAACTTTTGGGGCTTGCTGGTCCAGAGAAATTAATGCAATGATTGTGCTTTGGAACCTGGGAGGAAAAAGGTGTTTCTGGCAGGGACAACGGAAAGGTCCTAGCTACCTCTGAACCCCTCTGCATTTGGAAGCGTTAGCGGCACAACCGACAGCGTTAGTCTCAGGCAGCCATCTGGTAACCATGAGAATATAGTGCACCATATTGCATTTCCAATAACAGTTTAAGCTGTTTGCAATCTCAATAAACTTTTAACACTTTTGAAACATGTGCACAGAGGACAGTTCCTTGCTTCTGTTGGAGGGAATATCAGATTTACATAGTGTCCGGATACTGACATTTCCAAAAGCTGCAAAGTCCACGGCCAAAAATAAAAGCAGGCCAAGAGCAGCAACAAAACTCCTGGAAACCTCTGTTCACTGTTTTTCAATTCGATTTTATTCATTTTATCACTACAGCTTGGGGCTGGGCTTCTGGATTGGGCCACTGGGAGCTGCAAGGTGTGGACCTCACTTGTTTTTTTAATACAAGAGGAGATGGCAGGAGTTCTTTCTGAAACTTTGGTATTAGGCATATGCAGAAGTGTCCCCAGCTAATAACTGCCAAACATCATAAACAAATATATAACTTTTTTTTTTTTTTTCCCCTCTCTCTCCCTCTCTCTTTTTCCATGCTTACTATGCATTCTTATCATGGTGGGTGATGAAGAGATGAAGCATTTCCTGCTCTCTTTTGGCAGGGTAGTTTGTGGGAAAGCAACAGAAATGACAGAAGAGCAATTCAGTTCACCTGCTCAGGAAGCTGAAGAGTTTTTTTTTTTGCAGTTGAATCTAAGCCTCTATCTCTGCTCTATGTTAGTTCACTGCCTGCGTTCATATATGCTTCTGCTTGCATGTCTGGTACAGACTTGGCTCTGTTTTGAACTGCACTTCTATTTGTCTTAACGCCCCGCTCTTTGCTCATATGAGCATGACTACATGTGGCAAAAATGTTTATGCCCTTATGTGGGAGAGCACTCAGGCAGATTCCTGAGTTGCATTAGGGATTCTGCGTTGGACAAAAGCATGTTGTGCTCCTTTCCCACGTCTGCATGCAAAGTCCTTATGTTATCCTGCAATTCTGTATAGATTCTAAAGGGAATTGCTTAGCATCAGATCTGAAATATTGATGCCCACAGCTGACTGGATGTTGTATCAAAGCACATTTCCAGCATCCCTTGGTGTCTTGCTGATGCCCCGTCCTGGCTGTGACTACCCAGAACAAGGAGGCTACGGTTTTGTTGCACTCTGGAAAGAAACAAGTGTTCTTCCAGTTGTCCATAACTCAGCATTGATTAACTCTGTGCTCATGTTAAATTGGTTCCTAATCCAAACCAGCTTCCTGTCCTGATTTTTTCTATATTTTTTATTGCACCAGGCACCTGCATCGAATGGGCACTTTTTACAACTGCATAGCTAGTTTTGTCCTCCAGTGAGAAAGGCAGGATTTCACATGCTGCCTTCTCTGTTGTACTGCTACCATACACCATGCCATTCAAACAGAATAATTGCCCCACTCTTTTCCATATAGAGCCTAATGTTTCTGTTTGCTTGTTTCATTGATAAGCCAGCTATTCTGGTGCAGTAGCCCATTATTATAATATGCCAGATACCGATGTCAAGACATTGATATATGTCATTAACACAATGAAAATAAATTCAAACTCACACGTTGTATTTCACAGGCTGAGTTTTATCCTGACCTCCTAAGGTGAGAGACAGATGTTTTCCATTGTCAATGCATTGGTTATTTGTTTGTTTTGGTGAAATGCACATCTGAAACCCACCTATATAAAACTGGAATACAGGCTGCATTTTAAGTGAAACCAGGGAAAAATATGTAGACTTTGAGAGAAGAAGGGAAAAAAAATCCTGCAGCAAACACCAGGATATGTGAGTGAGTAAGCATAATAGATCAGAATAAGACCCTAAATCAATTTTATTTTCACAGTTCCAGCATCATAAAAAGTGGGTGGCAGTAAACCAATTATTATGCAACTTAATGAACTAATTAGGAAAATCAGAGCAATAATGGTACTGGTACTGACTGATCTGAATATAAAAAGTAGAATTAAGTTCCTAGTATTGAATTTTTCAATACAAAGAATGATATGATAACTTTTTAAAGCATTTTGAACTTGGGGAGAAGAAGGGGGATTACATCTCTCGCTGCTGTGGGTATCAGAATGATCTGCTGTACAAGTTTCTTGTACTAAACTAGCAGTATGGTCATGTGTGCTGATTTAAAAAACAAACAAACAAACAATTAAAAACTAAGGACCACAGAATCATGGAATCACAGAATCATAGAATGGTTCAAAGTGGAAGGGACTCTAAAGCCCATCTAATTCCAACCCCCTGCCATGGCCAAGGACACGTCCCACTAGACCAGGTTGCCCAAAGCCCCATCCAACCTGGCTAGATCTTTAAAAGTTTCGTTTGCATTTCTGTGTCCCTAAATGCTGTTGAAATCCTGACATTTGTGGTCAGTAGTGGTCAGTGTTTTTAAAGGCCTTGAGGATATGGCCTAGGTGGCTGCAAAGTCTGATGATGTGTAACCTTGCACAGTGGGATTGCTGCATGAAACCAAACACTGGTTTAAGCTTTTGTAGGAATGGGGCTTGCACCAAGCTGAACACACAGGAGTAGAAACCACAAAAGCACAGCTTCTCTTCCTTAATATTAGTATCATAGAACAAGCTATACTTTAAAATGCTTTAAAAAACTCCGGTAATACTGTACATGCTGACAAAAATTGTGAATATATTGCTATCAGACCAGCATTTCTCATTATGTTTCAGATATTATGTATGAGCATTTCAAGACATTCAATAGTTTGTTGATTTTCTTTCTTTACAACATTTCTGCCTTTACATATGTTGATAACATGATGTGTGATTATGGGCCTAAACCTTTTCTCTTCAACATCAATGACGACTCCTTTTGACTTTGGTGCCTAAATTGAAACGAACCCTCATAAATTTCCCCATCATTTTCTTGCTATTATGAAATGTACTATGTGGTTTTCATTGATTCATAATGTTTCTTTATCATACAATTACAAAATAAGTTTTCTTTACAAGCTATCACATGATACCGTATCTGCTTTATCTATGTTTGGCAAATCTAACAGCTATAACATTTTTATGTGGCACACATTGATTTTTTAATGGTCTTTATGAGGTTTGAATATGAAATTGTTGCTTGAGAATGAACGTTGCCATCAGAGACTGGGTCATATGTATTTCAGTGAAGATCCTATCTTGAAATGTAAGCCTTGTGCTGTCAAATGGAGTGTGTGTATCCACAGACAGGACTTGGCTGTATCAGTATTTGAAAACTCTTGCTTTGTCAGACAGCATCTGTATGTTTTTCCAGGAAGGTAGCTTTCTGGTCCACAAGTGCTTTACCAGAAAGTAAAGGCAAAAGTCTTTGTTTTTAAATAGCTTTATACTTCATGGAAAAACACAAGTCAGAAGAAAAATAATTTCTGCTTTGCATGGTAAAAACAATCAGTGTGAATAGTTTTGTTTATTTTCCTGGTCAAAAAGTCACTGTCAGAGTATATTTAAAGCAAATGGAGAGATGGGAGGGGCAAATAGCCTTAAAGCAAATGCATCACACACAATACTTTTTTAAAAAAGAGAAAGAATCCAGGCCAGCATGTTAAAAATGAGCATTTCCAATACAATTTGTCACCCATGCATAAATCTTGCTGACATTTTCAGTCACTTTAATAGCCTTCCCATTTTATAAATCAGTATGAACTTGCACAGTTGCAAAAAGTGTGTATTTTGAACATCTCATTTGCATACTTTACCAAAAGCCAATGAGGCAGTGGAAGCAACACTGGTGATCATAATAAGTGTTTGGGAAAAGGCAGAAAGATCACTAATGGTTTGCCTTTAGGGATTTCTGTACTCCATAGGGGACGAAAATGAGAAATATTTTTCAAACAGCAGGGGTAAAGGTTTTAAAACTAGAAACACATGGAGTGATAAAAATGTTAGTGCCACAGGGCGCATAGCAGGAAAAATTTACAATGTAAAAACTGTAATTTCAGCATTAGGAAGTAATAATCGTGTTTCATCATTGTTATTAAAGCATGACCCTTAAAGTCACATAAATTAGATATAACTTTCTAGAGAAGTGTATTAATCTTCAATGGAAAATATTAGGAAAGTTTATTATCATAAGAAGATCAGAAGAAACTGTTTTTTAATAAAAATAAGTTATACTTTTTTTTTTTTTTTTTTTTAAGAAATCTTTAACATTTTGAAACAGCAGATAGTCTTATGTTTACTCAATGCAAAATGCAGTGGCCAGCTTTGCTCTGAAAACCAATAATAGTTACATGAGAAGAAACAAACAACCAACAATTAAAGAATGAGCAAAGAAAAACCAGGAAGTACTATTCATAGGCATAGATGGCTTATGTTTTGGTCAACATAGTCTTTCTGTTGCATTGATGCCAAATGCATCCAAATGATTAATGGAGAATGTTAGAGTCAGAGGAAAAAAATAAAAGTAAAATTGTAGCCTGAGGTACCACAAGAATATCCACTGGGAGATTTGAAATAGAACCAGTTATCCGAGGTGTGTAATTAGTGACTGAGAGATAGCTCCCATCCTATCTTTAAAGTGCAATTTTATGGGGACCACTGTATTTCTTGCGAGTGTTTCTTAACCATATCTCTTCACCTGCAAGAACTTTTTGGGAAAAAGAAGTATTTTCAGCAAACTAATGCCACAATGATGCTGGGGGCACAGTAGCCCCCAGCTCTCCCATCTTGGTTTATACCCCATTGGGGTATAAAAAATTGGCACAATGTGGTGGGATTGGACCTTCTGGGAGACAAACCAGCTGCTAAGTACTATGCTGTGCCACACTGTCCCACTGGTGTGGACGTGTCCAAAATAAATGTGATTTCTGTTTACTTTCTGGCTCCAGAATCCAGAGCTTCCTGAAATGGATCATTCAGGGTGTGGATTTAGCAGTGTTTGCTGTGGCCCACAGAAGCTGTGTAGGTGAAGACTAGAACAAGAGAATGATCTCTGAATTTTTCTGTTTCCATAATTATCTTGAAAATTGTCTTCTGCTTCAATTTTGAAAGCATTAGCACTTTAAAGTGGTCTGGTGTGTAAATGAGAACTCAGATGAACCTGACAGCCTGACTGCACTTTTAATTTTCTAGAAATAAAGAAGGGAGTAGAGCATTTCTATTGATAAAGATTTCTCCAAGAGAAACATTTTCAACCTGTTTGCAATGCTGGTTGCATCTTGTGCCAAAGCACCAAGGATCTGCCTGGGAGTATAAACTTGCCTGTTCTCCAACCCCCATGGGGCATTACCAGGAGGCATACCAGGACATAGAGCTTGACTTCTTCTTGAATTTCTTTTCCGGTGACTTTCCCTTTTCATTCTCCATATTTGTACATCTGCAAGAGAAAGAGGTTCAGAGTTCATCTAAATGAGTAGAAAACCCCTTCCCAACTTAATCTCTAGCTTGACTTTGAGGGTAGCCTCCAGAGAAACAGTAAATTCTTTCCTGAGTGCTCCAAGCACAAGGAATGCTATGCATAAGAAGAGCATCATTATTATCTCTCCCTCCAGCTGTGTTCTTGTGTGAAAATGGTAGTAGTTGTTGTTTTTTCTGTCCCTTTCTGCCAGTCCCTTAGGCAGTTTATGAAGCTCATGCATAGCCAAAGATTAGGCATCATGCTTCTCTGTGCCATGGGAGCTAACAAGGCAAACTTGCCCAAATGTGTCTTTTTTTTTTTTTTTCCCTCTTCCCCCCCCCGCCCCCCTTTTATGTTTAGATTTCTGCCACTAACCATGGTGGCAGAAGTTTTTTTTAGTTTATTTTTATTCTTATTTTCCAAAGCAGAGAATCGAGTGTTTGTTTGTTTTTTTTTTGTTTTTTTTTTTTTTTCTTTTCTTTTTTTGTTTTTCGTTTTTTTTTTTTTAATAAAAAAATAATTAATTTTATAGTTTAGAAAGCTCATCTTTTAAAGTCAATAGGTACTAAGCACCAGCTACTGTAATGGTCCAAATGGAAAGAGGATTCATCATTTTCTTACTGAAAAGGGAAAGATAAAGTAAAAATAGAATTTGTCTGTTTAAAATAGGGCAGCTAAAGAAGTAGGGAAAGCAGTGGATAAGTGGGAAATTTGTAAACTTTATAGCTTTATGGCACATTTTGTGAAATTCTGCTATTTTCAGATATTCTTTTACCATGAAGAAAAGTAATAGCTTTTGTAAGGTGAAATGAATGACAGTAATGACTTACTACTCAATATTATTAACCATCTGCTTTATGCTGCTATAAATCGATTTAGAAAATAATTTGGCAAGTGTTGGGGAGTCTATATAACTTTAGAGACTAAAGCTTTCAATTTCCAAATAGAGAATCCTTACTTATCTGGAAGTCTGCTGCTGAGGAAACAACTTCATTAGTTGGCAGTCTGTTTCTGTAATAGTGATCTATGAAATGGAATTGCAACAACCACAATAAAAAAACTCTATATATTTATATATATATTTTTAACATTTTAGAATTACTTTGAAGAGTAAACAGGTGGTGAACAGTTTGAAGATGAACCTGGGTGATCTTAAGACATTCATCCTATAATAGAATTCATTGATGGAATCAAATGTGGCCAGCATGGAAAGCAGTGCTCTCATGGTACCAACTGACTTCTGCTCTACCTGTTGGCGTACATGTGGAAATTTCCATTAGATAAGGGCCTGAGACCAAAAGACATTCAGTTTAGTTATAATGTGTATAACGTTGTCTAGACTTTGTAGTGTAATGGGTATGTTTCTTAGGACTCATTCCCTAAACTTTTCCAGCTGGGATACTTTGAGTCCCTCAACTTAGCGACTTCAGTCTGAGAAGGTAAAAGAGAAATACAGGTTCAGCTCTAATGACCTGTTTAAGAGCATTTTTTTAACAGCCAAAATACTAAAATTAGAGTAGAAATTATCTAAGATAAGTCTTGAAAATTATTTTGTTTAATATTTTAATTAACAATCTGTAATACAAAAAAAAAAAAAAAAAAAAAAAAAGGAATATTGTCCTAGTACAAATTCTGGGAACATATGTTCAAAACTTATTTGAGATATACAAGAACTAGACCATGTTCAATACTGAAGAAGTTTATATGAGATTTAACATTACTGAAATTTAGCTACTTGTCAAAGCATCTTTCTATTAAGAAGAATATCCCAAGAATATCCCAACAAAGAACAACAGAGTTAAAAAAGGAGTTAATTTCATGAGGGTATATAAAGTGGTTGTACCACTACAAAACTTTTATAAAAAAGTAGATGCAGTCTTAGACCCTAGCAAGAGATTAACAGCAATGTTTAATTTTCTTGCAGTACTTGCATTTCTTAATATATATATATATATATACATTTCCTCTTTTCTCTGGCTCTGAGGGATCACAGTTTTCCTTATTGCATCTATTGTTTGGGAAGAATTTATTGTATCTACATAGTTACGGTCATTATGGATGCATGACCTATGTAATTTAGCATGTCCCCAAAATAAAAGTATGTGTCTGAAATAGCATCTCACCCCCTAGTACAAGAGGAGTTATGCAAAGCCAGAGCAGTTACTCTGAGTGAGATCATGACACACTTTCTAGGCTCCTCTAGGAGGTCAGACATATATCCAAAGATCATACATTGTGTCAGAAGCACATCCTGATGTTCCCTGGGAAAAAAACTTCTGCTTCTTTTCTACTCAATTAATGCAGCTGAAATGAGGTTTTGGAGCTGTTATATGATGGGTGAGTGAATCTTTCCGTGAAGGATTTCTGAAAATGAACTGAGGACAGTAAGACAGTAAGAGAAGTGAAAGTGTTTTCCAAGATCAGGAAGGACTTGAGCATGCAACAAGACCATGTGCTGCAGGATAGACATTGAAGATCTCCAGACAACATCTGACAGAGGTTTTTCAAATATATATGCGCAAAGCAATATCAACTTTTTTTTTTAATTTATTTTTTTATTTTTTTGATACTGCTGACTCCTTTAAAAAGAGAAATGAGATCAAATGGAATAAAATGGGGTCTAAAGGGAAATACTAAATATTCAAATTTGTTTGCTTACTTTTCTTTATAAAGGCCATGAATTTCTTCATATTTGTTCTTAAAATAATTTATAGCCATCTTGTTTTCTGAAAGTCAGTCAATAAACCAGTAGTGGGCAGTCAGCATCCATGGGAAAACCTGCAATAATAACATTTATCCTATAAATAAAAGACTGTTTCATGTGCTTGATGGAAGGAAATAAATTTTGAGAGTGACTTCAGTATCAAGTGATTGAAGGGTTTATTGTATAAACCATAAGTGAAACACATTATTAAAAGTTATGAAAAATACAGTGTCTTAATAACTGTAGAACGCCAGTCAAAACATGGTATTTTGCCATGCTACTTAAATTCAACAGCCTTTTCCCCATGAAATATATTTTCCCTATGAGTTTTTAAGTAAATATTTTCTTGGGAAATTATGAAGTGCATATTGCTTAGGAAAGTCTAGTCTTGAATGAAATGCATTTAGCTACACCATTAACATGTTAGAAGGGGCATAGTAATAGTCCCTCCTGACCCTAAAATATACAGAACAATTGTTTTTTGCCAGATTACCTATTTTCACAGTTTTGATATTGAAGCACATACGTATTATTCAATTTTACTTTGATCGTATACAACATTTGCATCTATTAAACTTTAGACATTCGTGCTTCATACAAGTATGAAGAAGATGCAAGGAGGGTACTCCAGAGCTGGAGGTAGAAAAATGTGGTCACAATCATCCCCCAAATGGTGCGAGTATGTGAAAATCTTCCAGCTGAGAAAAAAAGGTAATGGTCAAGCTGTCAGCCAAAATATAAGATGGTTGAATTTAGTTCTGTTCTCTGCTGGTGTGAGCAGTGTCTCTACCATCTGTATAGATGCAGATGAAGAGATAGAGTATCATGAAGAGCTGCTGTAGGAGGATTTTTCTGTCTCTCCTATTGACTCACTGCTATTGTGTATGACCAATAAATATTTACTGCTTCAGCTGTTAGGGTTTAAATCATTTGTCTTGTTTTTGTTTTTGGTACCATTGGCATTGTCTTTCTGATGTAAAATGCAGCAGCTCAAACAGGTCATCAAACAGGACTGTTTACTGAAGTGTAGAAGAGTTGTTTTCAAATACATTGAATCAAGCAAGGAGAAGAAGCCTGATTTTTGTAGCTGAATCACATTTTCTGATATTGGCCAAGTGAGGACTGCATTCCAGTTCCTAATATTTTGGAAGTGTGAAGTGTGAAGAGTAAACACATTAGGTCCAGTCATGGTCCAGACAAAAATAATTTCTGATAAATCTTGGCTCCATTAGTAAGCCAGCTAAACACATAGTGAACCTGTTACTGATCTTATTTCACTCCTGGCCTTAGATATAATAACTCATATTCCATCGAAATTATGAATTACTTGTAGTTTTTCATTCATACTGATTCATGTTCCTAGATGACGCCACACTTTTTGGCAAAATATTGATGGGGATATAAGAATGATTAGAAAAAAGCACACTTTCCTGGCATCAAATATTACTTATATTGGTGTTGTGGACAGATCCTCTCCAACACATTTATTTGAAAAACTACAGTCAACTGCAGATATAGTATATATATATTTTTTAATCTTTTCCCCACTATGCACTATACATAACTGTCATGTTTTACACAGTATAGTTTACAAGAGCAAGATATTTCATTATGCACTGAATATTATACCTCTAATAATAAAATAAACTTTTGCAAATATCTAGGCTTATTTTTTGTAACGTACATGTTGTAGGTCTCAGCCACCTATACATCTGTATACATATGTAACTTCTGCTGAACTAGAGCCTAACCTCTTAGAAATATACCATGAATTGATCTAAAGACTTTGAGTGAAGGAAATCCTTATGGATTATTCCTGTGACTAATTATTAGAGAAGAGTGTTGTGTTTATACTGTGAATTTCAGTATATTTCAGTTTCTGCATTTTCCAAACTTCGGAGTTTTTTATGCCATTTCCTTTAAAAGTGACTTAGCTTTCTATTTTCCTAAAGCCACAATTTAACCCTAAATAAGGATAACTAAGAAGGATTTAGCTTAGTAAATCTCTTCCCAAGAGGATAGTTTTTTCAAGTAATTCCAGAAAGACTTTTTGAAACCCCTCCCAGATTTGTGACATCAAAGCAGTAAATAGAGAGGAGCGTTCCTGGCCATGTCCTTCAAAGATGGAAGGGAACAGCAAGGTAAGACCCAGGCTGGATAAAGAGGCATGGAAATCATTTGGCAGCCTGCAAGGTGTTAATTTGAGCAGGGATAACATTACAAAACTTGACTAGTGTTTTTTTCTATGCTGAAAGTTGCAATATTCAGACATGGAGCTCTTCTTTATGCACTGTCTGATCTGCTACTATAGGCACTAAAACCCAGAATGGATGCAGAGTGGAATCACATTGGCTACTCCAGGGCTGGATGTAGGACTGCAGTCAATGCCAGAGTGGTAAAGGTGTGACCTTTGGTGAGCAGCAGTTATGGAGATTGCAACAGCATTGTCAGCACAGTGGAGGAAGCTTGTTAGTTAGCTTTTGTCAGGATTAACAGTGATGCCATTTTCTTCCAAAGTGTATAAGGTGAATTCTTAGAGAGCTGTGAACGCACAGGAAAGGCAACCACTGGTGTCCCTCTTTGCCCGCATTTGGTATGCAAGGGCGCAGGCATCCAGCGAGCAGCAGACAGCACTAAACAAGGACTACCCCGCTGCAGAGAGAGACGTGCAAAGTGAGAGCAGCTGTGAATGTTGGCATATTTAGCTGCTAAGAGCTGCCGACCCTCACAGATGAGGCTGGCACAAGACTGCAGGAATGAGGTTGGGGTAATACTAACAAGACTGAATTGATCTGCATATATTACAAAGGAAGACCAGAATACTTGCATAATCACAAATCTGTAAAGTAGGTCCAGGGGAACACCTTGACTTTCCCAGGAAATTGGAAGGCAGCTGTGAATGTTTTTGGCAGAAAAGTGCTTCTGCATTTGAGAACTGTCAACCTGCCATTGTTTGCTCTGTTTGAGCTCAGTTTGAGTGTTGCTGAAACTCTCTCTGAGTAGCCCTGTTACAAGACTTAGTGCTCTGTGTTGCAGACCGAGAAGAAGTAAAAAAGAACATCCTACCTAAAAATTATGTTACGATACAAAAATATAAATATGTTATGGAAAGTCTTCTATACTGCTTTAAATAAAGAAAAGGGATTTTTTTTTCTAATTGAGAATTTAAATATCTCCCTTATATAAAATGATGTTGCTGGTTTAGAAATTTCATATAATTCTAAATATTTTAGATATGTTCCTTATGAAAATGTTAATATAGTCTGGGCAGATTTGGCCAGTACTTCGAATTACACTACAGATGTATAAAGGTTAAATGAAAAAAGGAAACGAGCAGAAAGATGAGAAAATGTTATCAGCTCTTTTCTCTAAGAAAACAAACAAATAAAAAAAAGTCATGTGACTTAGTTGCAGAAACTTTTGTTTAAAACTTTAAACTTTTGTCCACTGCATTTTCTTAGTCAGCTACAATTGCCCTCCCTAAGGAATTTATTTATTTATTTATTTATTTATTTATTTATTTATTTATTTATTTTAGCAAATCATGCTGTTTGAATAGGCATAGCAGAATATTTTAGCAATCTCAGGAACTGCAAGTTCAGTTTTGCATTGGTGAAGTACATAATGTAAACTGATGCCTCTACGGAAAGTAGCCTATAATGCAAGAAGACAAATCACTGATTTGGAATTGATGTTTCTTGTACTTGATATGTTAATTTATATGCAACAAATTTATTTGATCCCAAATTCAGGAATTTAACCAAACTGTCAGATAATTACGTAGTCATCAAGTGAAGAAATAAAAACAAAAACAAAAACACATCAAGATCCCTGTTGCAGCAAACAAGTATATAAATTAGGGAACAAGTGACTAATACTGAGAGGAAAGAAATATACTAAATAAAGTACTATTCCAGGCATGTAACTCATGTAACATCAAGGTTATGATTATACGAGAATTAAAGAAACTGGAACTAAAGAGAGAAAATTTGGCATTAATGCTGACCCTTGCCCTTCTAATTTTTGAAATGGTTTTATTTTTATTTTCTATGTTCACAATGCATATGCCAATATAAGTCACTGTGTTTTACTAATGCAAAACTATTTAGATGTAGAAAAATGGCTTAGTCTTCATTTGATTTTCAAGTCTGACTGAAGAAAACAAGACAATACATGTATACAGCTCCCTGCCCAAATACAGTCACATATGTTTGTTAGGCTGTATTTTTTTTTTTTAGGGTTAAATCCTCTTTATTTAGGATGTAGATACGGGCCTCATAGTTAGAAAATTTACAGAATCCCTTAGGTATTCCTGCAGGAAGAATAATAAAAAGAATAATCAAAATAATTTCAAGGTCAGATATCTATTCTTTGGGTTTTGAATAAAATGTAATTGGCTCATTTTGATACTTACATAAAAATTTTCAGGAAAAAAAGAAAAAGGCATGTTAACTAACTAGAAATCTGAGTTTTATTGACACTTATATGATTTTGGATCCAAAATGATTTAGGAGATAAGTCTTTCTACTTAATTTACTTTTCTTTTTTATTTTATTTATTTTATTTTATTTTATTATTTTATTTTATTTTATTTTATTTTATTTTATTTTATTTTATTTTATTTTATTTTATTTTATTTTATTTTATTTTATTTTATTTTATTTTATTTTATTTTATTTTATTTTTTCTTAAGAAATTTATTGTTAACTGTTATAGACTATTCAAAGTTAATAAAATATTGCCTGTATACTTAGCAAGAGTTAAAGTATTTTTTCACTGAGCAATGTACTCTGAGATAAATAAGTTGCAGCCTTCAGTTGGTCTGGAGACATCTCAGGAAAAATATGTCTCCAGTTCTTCACATCCCTTTTTGGATGAAGTTTATTGTAAATGCAGCCACTTGATCTCAGAAAACATTTGTTGGATCCCCAATGCAAGCAACATTTAGTAGTTCAAAGTGGATAATAGTCAAATGACACCCAGGATTGTGCTCAAAACTGTGAGGAAAAATAATGTATGTGTACAGTAATTACTCATATTGAGCAGGAATGGGCTATCCATATAATATGGAACTTTATAAGCATAAAAAGTACTAAAATAATTTATACTTGAAAACGGACTGGATCAAAAGTGCTGTTTTTGGAGACACATCTGTTTTTACAAAAGCAGTAAATATGGGTCCAGAATTAATTTCCTTCATTATCTGTATTGAAATATGTATCATTGGAGTTTTGATCATCCCATCTACGTGAAAAACACCAGACTTTTTGCTAAGCTGGTCTTATTGAATACCTAATATTATATTTTTAAGAACTGACATTAAAGACACATGCAAATGAATTATGTGAAAGAAATGCAATTTATGTATGCTTACAATTTTTCTGTTATGTTTATTTATTTATTTATTTATTACTTCTTCAATTGACTCCTAAACTGGTTCATGCACTGAAAGGAACAGAATTACGCAATAGCTCTGAAACTTTCAACTATAAAATGTAAAGGGAATGTAATGAAGAGAAATGCACCAAAAGAGATGACTTATTGGAGTGTCACTTCTCTTTTTTCACATAAAGTCATTTCAAGCACAAGATATATGCAGTTATGTAGTGTGAATAAGATTGCTAAATGTGAATGTTTGAATGTTTGGAATATTCTGCAAGGTGCATTTCAGTAATTCTTTTTTTTTTCCCTCCTTCTAAATACTGAGGATGCATTAAGATAATTGCAATAGTCTAATTAGACTTTCTCCTAAAAATGACTTGTCTACTAGTGGCTTAATAGATGAAGGATTTTAAAGGGGTTATAGAGAACCAGTTACTGTAATCAGAGAAGAAAAAGTGCTGAAGGTATCGTGAAGGCTCATAATTAAACTGAAGCTTACAGCTCAATTAAATTTGAGCATCATTATGCATAAAACATCAGTGGGCATCAAGAGTCCAATAAAAAGAGATGCTATCAATGTTAACAGCCAAAAGGTAAGGGATAATATGGATTGGACCAAGTCTTTGAGATATAGTCAAGGAAAATTGTGAATACATTTGAAGTTGAAGTACAATCTAAGCCACAGCTAATAAGCTGATTAATATATGTTTGACATTGGATATGTAGCAACTGCAAGACACAACATTGAGCTCAGTTGCACGTAAGCCACAATAGATTAGTTTTGAAGAGGTGAAATACAGGAGTGATTTATCTGATACAAACAGGACAGGCAATACCTTTGTGAAAACATCACTTGTAGCATCCAATCTTGTGCAGTATTTGTTGTATTTAGATGCAGACATACCGACCTTCATTTGGATTCTCATTTCACTTTTATAGCTATATAATTTGGCAATGCTTCCTCTTTCAAGATCCCTATAATCATGTAACTCCTTTGTAAATATTCTGCAAATACTTTATAAATAAGCAGTAATAGAGCAATCAAGCAGATGACTTGGATTGTGAGTACACTGAATCCAAACTCAAAGCAACTCTCTCAGCACAGAGCTTTTCCTGGAAGTAGTGGGCTTGTGTGAAATTGATGAAAACCTTAGATGATGTTTTCATTTACGCACCTAAAGGGAGCTGAAGGCTCAAACCCACCAAAACTGTTGTGATAATCTTTGTAGCAGAGTGGGTGATGGTTTGAATCAACAGGTTAGGAAACTGTATCTTGAAGTTTTCAAGTACATTTCTTTCAGTAAGTTTTTTTTTTTTTTTTTTTTTTTTGTCATTTAACACACATGCTAATGCAAGACTCAGAAAATTTAAATCTCACTGAATTCCTTCAACTGTAAATATATTGGGAAAATTAAAAAAATGTGTGACAGAAAATTTTCGTAATGTTGCACACATAAGAAATATCTTGCACAAAAAGTAGTATAAGAAAATTTGTTTAATGAGAAAACAGCTTTTGATGATTTGTCTGAAAGATACAGCAGGTGCTTGCAATGGCATCAACTAAAAATTAAGACAGTATTGACCGTGCAATCTGTGTCTATGTAATGGGAAATTCAAATTAATAAGTGGTGGTTCTAGGTGTAAAGATGTATCTCTAAATGAATGAAGAAATCTTGTCCTGAAACATGTTTTATCAAGACACAGGCATTATTGGAATAGTATTCGTAGATTTTCTTGTTTATAGCTGTGTGTGATCTATTCTTCTTCCCCTCTTCTGTGGTGCTGCCTGGATTGGTACCTGAAGAAAACTCCAAATCCCACGTAATAAATAGAAATAGAAATAAATAGAAAGAGAGAAAAAAAAATAAACAACGTAATTTATAAGCATGGAAGTCTGAGTGCTAATACATATTTGGATCCAAGTTCTTCCCATACATGCACAATGCTCCCATTGTCTTCCTGAGGAGTTATTTATAAAGCTTATTGGGCATTACTCGTGTAAAAACTATTCTTTGTCAGGAACCATTACTAGTACGTATCAGTTTCAGAAATTTTCAACTGGAAAAATTGCCAGTTTACCAGATGGAGTATGTGGTGCAAAGAGGCTGGAAGGGAGAGGCTCTTCCTCATCTAAAAGCAGACTGCAGGAGACCTGCTGTGGTGGAGGTTTGGATCTGAATGGGGTCTTCTGCATTCTAACCGAATGTCTCTGGTTTCTGGCTGTTTCTTGGGACATTCTCTTCACTAGGAGATTTGCAAGAGACAAATTCAGTTGGTAGCTCATAACTCCATGTTATTCAGTAAGAAGGGTGGTGCTTTGCAGAAACCAGTATTCCAGATATGATCATCTACTTGATCATGTCTTAATTAGCCATTCTGCTGTTTATAGTGATTATAGTTTATTTCATATAGTGTGTTATATGAAAGTAAGACGCTCCAATGCTAATTAAGAAAAGCCTACTAAGCCACATAGCGATGCTTTCCTGATTTAGAGCTTAGACACGGGTTACCCTAACATCAGTGGCTCTGCAGTGGATGCCCTCATATGTGCTCTGTGGCAAATGTGAAGTAATTTTGTTTAGCACATGAAGAAAGCAGGATCAACTAATTTAAATTTGTCCTGCCTGGTTAGTTCTTGTGAGGTAAATTGGTACTCTTTGACACTACTTAGGTTTTATTACAAAATCAATAAATAAGTGTGCTTTTTACATTAGCCACAGCAGCATGCTTGCTCCTTCTCTGTGTCCTTAGTATTTTATTTCTTTTTTTTTTTTTTTGTATACTTGTCATAACATTAAATTGCATTAAATAATATTAACTAAAATTACAATCATTATAATTCATATTTTATTAAATATTCTATTGTGATAATATAACCATATTCTAATATTATCAGTGATGGTGGCAGTGATGCACATCCATTTTTTGTAAATAGGTAAATTTTCTGTGCAGTTGAAGCAATGATAGGAACACCATGGGATGAAATAATTTAGCAACTGTGAGTTCAGCAGAAGGAGTAAAGGCCTCCGTGTCACATTGCACACTTGTGTCCTCTCAGAGCTGGCTCCAATCTTGGGTTCTCACCTTTTGATAAGGTTAAGCCAAACTTCTGGTCATTTTAAATACACTTCTGTGGTGATTACACAGAAAATAATAATAATAAAAAAAAAATATTTCCATAAATTCAGGGTATTTTTCAACCTGTAGAAAAGCTACTAAAAATCACCCATTACAATTTTGGATCCATAAAAAGCAGAAGAAAATATTTCCAAATTTCATGAAGGAAAGGATTTCTACCAAGGACCGTTATAAAGTACTCAGAACATCTCTTCAAATCATTACACCAGTACTAAAATTACTTATTGGTTTGTTTACATCAGTCATCAGCTTTTGCTCTATAATTTGGTAAAACCATCCAAAGTCATTTGAAAACAAAATACTGTTGCTAAAAGCTACAAAGGGAACGACTTTGGCCCTAGTGTTTTGATACAATACCATGTGTACAATAATTCAATTATAAATGCCCAGACAGACACGTCCTTTGTGTTTGAGATACTTTATGTGAACCCTTTATTCTTCCATTAAAAAATAAACGGGACATTGAATACAAGAAAGAATGTAACAAAATGGTAAGGGTCTCACCAAGCCAACAAAACCAGGCAAATTCATAAATCCCATAATCTGTCCCATTCCGGGTTGTTATGTTTTCGATACTGTAATACGCTGACCTAAGTGAGTGAGCAAAAAATGAAGAACGTGATATTTCATCTTGCTGCTTTTTTAATTCTTTCCCAGAAGATGCTGTTAGTACCACGAAAAAGTTGTATTATAACAAAATTATATAAAAATAAATTCCCTCCCCCCAAGCCAATAGGTATTGTTTTACAGCTGGGAGGCAGAAAACATATTGGTTGAAAACATTACAATATTTAAAAACCACATGGAGTTGTAAAAATTGGAATGAGTCCCCTAAATCTTCTATAAAATGGTTAATCAGTTGATCCTTAACAACTGCTATGTACAGTACAGAGAGCTTATAATTCACAAATGCAGGTTCAAGCAGTGCTCCCCAAGGATGGGGAGAACAGATTGGAAGACTAAAAAGAAAGGAGAGGAAAGCAGAAAGAAAGAAAAAAAAGGAAGTCAAATTTTTCATTTCCTTTTTTTAAATTTTCTTTTTCCCAAGTATTGTTCCTTGTTTCTTAACTCTGAAATAATCTCTTCTCTCACTCTCTCCTGATGGGAATGGAAAATAAAAATCTGTTGTAAGTTATTTTGGAATATCTTATTATTAAGTTTCTTGCTACTTTTGTCAAGTCTTCTAATACTGCAGTATTTCACAAAATGTAAAATAATGGGCTTGCCAGCAGTAAAGAAAAGAGAATTTTTATTTTTATTTCTTTAATGACAGTCTAACAATAGTCACACAACTCACCAGTGCATTCCAAAAATTTCATGCTGTCATCATAAAAATCTGACTGCAGCAGTATCTGTCTGGCACTAGACATAGCCCTAATGACCCTAAACTCACATGCGATCCCTGGTGATCAAGAGAAGGAAAATACAGTAAAAATAGAGAAATATGTAAACTGCTTAAGTGACAGAAAAATACTCTCCGGAGAATGTCATTCATCTTTTTGCTGTCTTTCACAACTGTCAGACGTACCAGCTCTCTGAACTTGTCTTTTGTTTTTGTTCAACAGGAAGCATAGGAGAATTTACCAGTCACTTGGAAAGTAAAATTAGTGATGAAGTCAGGTCATTCCCCCATTTCAACAGTCACAACAGTACATTTATGCTGTTTAAACAGGAGATATAACATAACCTGTTCCACTGTTACCAGTGCTGGTAGAGATGAATTTCCCTCACCAGAGGTTCAAGGGTTCATTTAATGAGAAATTATGTCGTAATGTAAATGAATAAATAAAGTTTTACATGAACATAGAAAAGTCTTAACAGGTCAGATATTTATTTAAAAAAGTTCTTTACATGTACTTTTATTTATTTATTTATTTTGTTAACGAAAAGTGGCTTGATTTGAATCGTGATTCACTACTAGCATTAATATAAATTGAGCAAGGAGAAATTCATAGGATTCTTTGAAAGTTCAAAAGCATTCCAGAGAAATCATTCTAAAGAAATAAAGAATTTAATAGAGATTGATAATTTTTTTCCATATTGTGTAACTTTTGATGTTTTTACCTTTAGCTTTTGAAATCAGTCTGGTAGCAGACTTCTTTTTGTCTCTCTTGATTATAGAGATAAGACTGAAAGTATGCATCTTAAATGTGCTGACCCTAAAAGCAATGAAAAATATCAATGCAGTAGTGCTTTGAATAAATTATCGCCATTTTAAAGCTATTTATAGTGTTTAATTCACTATGCTTTTTATATTAACAGTCAGCAATAGGAGTCTTTCTGAGTTATGCTTTGTGTGGCTGAGCTATAACAACATGTTTTAGGGGTTGTCTTTTGCTCCCATTCACTCCCCTCTGACTGGTGCTTGGGCTGGGGCTCTGGGCACCATGTGGAGCCTTTCCTCTGAGATCCTTCCTTTCCTCTCACGGGAACTCCTGCAGACAAATTTGGCTTTCACAGAGCTCTTCTGAGGCAAGCAGAGTCAAACTTCCTTACGAGTGGTACAGATAGGCCAATATGTGAATTTCTATTAATAAAAGTGTCCAAAAATAGAAAGATCAATAAGGCCAAAGACAACCCCCAATAAATAAATAAATAAAAATCACTAAAATAAATAAAAATCACTAAAACAAACAAAACAACAGATTAACAGTTCAGAAGGGTGAAAATCCTGCATTTTGGGAAAAAAAAAAAATCTCTCAACTCAGGAAGGTTTTTATCCTTCTGAGGTTTGGTAATATTGAGTCCATCAGGAAGAGACATCACTTTCAAAGGTGACTCTTCAGGGAGATTGCTGTACTAGTTTCCTACCAAAGAAGGAAAAATCGGGCTGCTTGATAAAGTCCTAAGCTGTATTTCTGCCAGGAAGCTGTGTTCCTGGTATAGTCATCTCTTCCCATATAACTGTATATCTCGGCATACCAGGAGCTTGGAGAATGAGGAACAGGCGATTTCAAAGGCAGGTTTCCTGATATATAAATACTTCATTAAAGTTATCAGAAATCCTGTAGCCAAGTGTGCTGATCATCAGCGAATCCACTCTCTCCTGACAGAAGCGTGCACATCTGCATGTTTCGTTGCAGGTTTATAGGCCTGCGTTTGCATCGCTGTAGTACTTAATGCCTTGCAAATATTAACAAATCGAGCTTCACAACATCCTGAGAGGTAATGTCAGGAAAGCATCACGTAAATATTTTAATCTCTCCTCTTGCAGTAGAACTTTCACTTCCCTTGCACACATCCTTTATGTTTGTTGAACTTGTATTTATTAGTCTAAGTTTTCTTAAACCAAAACAAAACAGTAATTTATCTAGTTTATTTCTTTCAAAATGGTGTTCTTAAAGTACATCTTGCAGATAGATTATCTGTCCCTCACAGCAAAGCCTCACAATGGGAGTCTAATAATTGCTCTTTTTCTAATTTCACTAAATGAGTTATAATTATTTTATGTCTGTTTTATGGTTAGTGAATAGTATTAACCTAAGCTCTAATTATAATATAGCTTTCAAAGAAATGTATGGACACTAAATTGATAGACTGCCAGCTTATGTAGGAACATCACATAAAGCAGATATACAGCTAATAGTTTAAGGCATAGCATGTTAAAATTCAGGGGCACAACTTGTTCATGAATAAGTAACAGGGTGTAAATTCATTGACTATCTTTTTTACTAGATCAAACAGAGAAGCACATGATTAATACATGCCAAAATGAAAGTACAGTTAAAGTTGAATGCTATTTATACTTATATAGAGAGTTTCAAAATCTTGATCTGAATCTGAAAGTCAGGTTAGTCAACACTATAATGATGGATATTACATCTGTTGTGTTATGATTTGTCCTGTCTGAGACAGAAAGAGCATTATGAATATTATTGCTATAACATACCTCATTTTTTTTCCATGCATAAAGTGGTTGCCCACCAAATATTTTGCAATTCCCTTATTGTCAGAGGTGGCTGAAGGTCAAAACGTTAAAAATCAAATATTTTAACGTGTATGCATCTTTATTTAGCCTCTACCTACCACAGATACAACCTACCCCTGCCATCTGGCTGCAGGCTGGTAGCCGTGGAGCCTCATCCCTGTGCAGGTGCCCGTCCCTGTGAAGGAGCCCAAATCCTTCTCACTTCTGCAGGGTGCAGAGCCCAAATGCCCAGCACCAGAGCTGCCTCTCCAGCAGGAACGCCTAGGCTGCCTGGGCCAAAGCAGAAAAGCAGAGAGCCCCTTTCTGTAGTCCTTTAGGTCACTAAAGCCCCATCGACTGTGCTAGGTAATAGTGAATTTTTTCCAATTTTATTGTAAGTAGTGTTAGTATAACTTACATAAAAATCCACAAAAAAAAACAACAAACAAAACAAACCAACCAAACCACAAAACACCAAAACAACAACAACAAAACCACAACAAGCACACCAGAAAAAAAGTGAGAATGTCCTTCCCCAGAAGTGCTCCTTCTCAGTGAGACCCTCAATATATGTGACATTGATCCTGGATTTAGATTTGAAAAGTCACTTGCAGACTTGTAGTTAAAGAGCGCTGTTTGAATTAGCTTCAGACTAAACAAATTAGATGTGTAAAACACACCTGGCTCTTATCTAGCTAACAGCTAAACCTTGGACTATGAGAACTAAATAAAACCTATGAGCCATTTCCTGGCCACTATGTGAGATTTTCCCTTAAGTTTATTTTTTAAGCCTCAGTGTCTGTTTCTTAATTACTTAAAGGTCCGTGGATTCATTCTGTTGTATGAAATCAAATATAAATTGTTTACTAGATTTAAGGGGGCAAGGAGATTATGCACTTTCTTATTTTTAATATTTCTCTCTCCTATCTGCTGTGGCTGGACAGAAATTTCAAGCAACAGTTCTTGGAAACCATATGGAGATCAGCCTGGGAGTTTTGCAAGGTAAGGGACTGGCTGCGATGCCAGGATGTCTGGCTGGGTGCAGATATTTGCATCTTTTCTGTTTTGAAATTATTCTATTGTAACAATTTTCATTTTAGTTTAGTTTGGCAATACGTCCTTGTTTCTAAAGGTGTCTACACTTATTAGACTACAGAAAATATTTACTTTTCTAAAGGGCAGCTTAACCTTTGTTTAAATTTGAGGTGAGCAAAAGGTCATTGTAATTATTTGCTGCATTATTTGTGTCACATCTGAGTTACTATGAAGGCTGAACATGCACTGCCCTTTATTAAGAAACTTAACAAAACCCAGTGCAACCACATTTTTTGCATTTAGCAAATATTTTACTGAACTGATGGCAGTTACAGGAAACTTTCACCATGCAAGCTCTGACTGAGACTAAGTTAGCAGAAGACATAGAGATTTGAGGTGACAGTCACAGCCAGTTTGATTTAAATATCTTGTGGCTGGGAAAAGGGAAATTTAGGTTCAAGCCTTCCTGATAAAGAGCTGCAGAGCAGTGAAATTGCAGCAGTGATGGAAGCACCACAGCAAAGGTGACTTCATGGGAACATCACGTTGATTCTGCTGAGGAAGCAATCCCAAGGCCTACTTTCCCATAAATTTCCAAAAACATATTTTTCTCATAATTTACATAAGAGGTAAGGTAGAAGAAATATGCAATATTATATATATGAACTATAGCTGAATGTTTCACATCACCCTTACGGGTAGGAGCATTTGTGTGTGTTGCAGAAGGCTGATAGTCACTCCTGGAGGCAGCTTCACCACGGGTGGCTGTGATAGATGGAATTCCTCTTTGGAAAGCCACTATCACCCTCTTGTTTTGTTGCTATTGACTTGTTGCAGTTTTTCTGGCCTAATGTATACTATGTTTTCTCATGTAAATAAAGCTGCTGCCTCTACCTTGGTTGGAAGTTTTGATCCAATAGAAAATGAATCTCTAATCTCATTTGAGACAAAAAACAAATGCCTTTGCCATAGAAATTGCCTTTTAAGTGGAGCAAACAAACATGTAACTACTGTTAGATTAGTATGTCTGGCTAGAGTCTGAAGAAAGTTTCACTTGACAGTGCTTGCACACAGCAAACGTGTGTTGCAAACATCTTCAGGAGAAGAAACACCACAGTGAATTTAGATGGACCAAAGTATCATAGTATTCAAGGCTCAATAATACGCTTTACATTGTGATGTTACAAGTAAATTATTCAAATGGGTAGAAAGTATTCCAGGAAGTACAAAATATTTCATGTCCTTATTCAAGGTACAAGCCTTGTTTGTATCAGTGACAAACTGATGCTGCTCTCTGCAGAGAAGCATGCAAATGAGATCAGGATGGCTTTAGCTCCAATCCGTGTTAAAAGGGAAAGGTCAGAATGAGATCCAACCAGATCAGAAAAGAAACTGTAATTTGGTCAAGGCAGAGGAGTGACTCCGTTGTTCGTTGGGAATGTGCCATGTAATGTTTGACAGGTGACCTGCCCCTCTAGACTCAGCAGGAGCTGGTAACAGAAAGATGCTCTGAAGGGCAGAGTGTATGTAGAGATCAAGCTCTAATTTAAAGCCAAAAAACTTTGCTTGAATTTGTTCCTTGGAAAATATCCCAAAAGCAGCTTATTGTGATAGGCTGAGTGTAAATAACCAGCACCTTCCAAGCTATATCCTGTGATAAAACATGGTAGCCGGGAAAGGTTATTGCTCCATCTCATCACTCAGATGGTTTTATATCTGCATGGCAAAGTAGCAAAAATATATGGATCTGGAAGTGCTTGATACATGGGGTATTCAGAGCATGCTTTTCTTTATTTGTGTATATTTATAGTCACCAACTAAAGGAGCATTGACCCTTTGATAGATTAATCTAATGTACTTCAGATACAGTAACACAAGTAAAATGACTTTGACAGTGAGTCCACTTGTTAGTGCTTGAGTTACTATGCAAGTGGAGGAAATGATAGGCCTTCGGTTCAAAAATCTTTCCCCAAAATCAGCCTGGCTGCCAAAGTACACTGCTATATTGAGCTGGTCCTATCTTTCCAGTAAATAGAGTTTTTTGTCTTTCACTCAACAAGTTCCTTTTAACAACATCCATTTAAAAACATCAAAGAGGAGACGGAGGTGGGAGCACATAGCCAGCAATTGCGAGGCAGAACCAGATTGCACAGACCTCAAAGGGTCAGGTGAGAGTATTGCTCTGTGGAAATACCAATGTGAGCAAAGGGAAGCAGGGAGAAAGCTCTGGGTGACCTCCCAGTGGGAGATGAGCGTGCAGGACTGCAGTGAGAGTTCACCTTGGCAAAGGTCCCCCGTGGGGTGGGAGCCTGTGCTGGCCCTGTGCAGTGGCTTTGTTCTGCAGATAATGTGACGGGGGCTCAGCTGGAAGTGATGCCATTTTTCTTGTCACTGTGGATCAAGTCAGTTTTCTAAAAACACCCAAGCTCTTAAAAACATTTTTTTTTTTTTTTGAAGGAGCTGCCAGCAAGACAGAAGTCTCAGATCAGAAGTTTTCGTGTAAAAATCCTGGGGAGTATTGTTAACCTGCAGTGTGTGTTTGGTGACATGTCAATCTTCCAGCAATGCTGCTCTGGCTAGGAAATGATAATTTATTGAGGTCAGTAGGTTAATGGGTTGGGCTACGTGCTACCAATTGGTACACATAAAATATATTTGGTTCTGTGACATACCTAAAAGGTTTTCAATAGAGAGAGGCTTGCACACAGTAAAATGTGTGATGAGTTGTTCCATTATTTTTCTCTGAGAGCACTTTTTTTCTTTAAAAGATAAAGAAAAAGGAGACAAATTTAACGTTTGAAAAAAAAGCTGGATAGCTGTTATGTTGCAGATGTGTGTTTTATAGTTTAATTTTTTTTGTGTGAAAAAGCAGTTGGGATTCTAAGCAGACATGATGTAGAGCAATTTAAAATTAATAGAGCACTTCAAATTTTTAGGAGCACTTTAAGTTAGAAGTGATCTTGGTTTTGGGCAGGCTCAGTGCAAAAAGATGTAAAATTATGAAAGAGCTCCAGGTATACCAGAACACAGCAGTGTGAAAGCAAACACTACTATAGCAGATTGGGACAAAGCATATTACTTAAAAATGCAACAAAGCAAAAATTCAAACAGCAAAATTTGCCATAATATTCTTTCAGTATATTTATTTGGCTTCAATTATTCTCTTATTTTAAAGATACCATATGAGAAGGAATTTAGGTTCTCAGAGAAGCATCTTCAGGAAAAAAAATCACTAAATATGCAGAAATTCTGCTCTCATCTGTGTGTCCCCCCATGGGCTGTCAGTCCCTCCCGCAGGGGAAGCAGGCTATTGATCAGTGCAGCCAAGGTATCTGCCAGCCCCGGCCCGGCTTTCCTAGGTGAAGGAGCAGGGTGATGCACAAGGAGACATGCTCGTTATTGAGTTTCTCAAAGGCCACAGGGCGAGACTGAGCTAATAAATTATCTTCTAAAGTAAGTAAATGCTTCTGCTGCCTTGTGCCCTCCCATCAGCCTAGCACAATATTTTCTGGGTGCTATGCCACTGTCCAAAGACAGGAGTTTTTCTTGCTGGGCCACAATTGCCAAAGTTTTGCTTTTTTTTTTTTAAGTTTACATACTTTTTTTTTTTTTTTTTGTATCACCATCAACTTCTGTAGAAATGGAAATAAATGAAGTATTAGCAAATGTAAAATTGCTCAGCTTGTCAGAGCCTGGCGTGTGACATTCCGTGGGGGACCCTGTGCTTGTGTAGGGAAGTCTCTGGGGCAGAGGATGCCCATGGTGGTAAAGGAGCATTTTTCTTCAGTTGTTGGAGGTTTCTAAGCCCAGACTGAAATGCTTGATCTGTATCATGTCCATGCTGCATGTGTTTAAAGCAGGCCTGAATTGCCCTCTGAATTCATCCCCTTACTAACTTGTCCATCTAGATCAGTTATCGAAGTAACAATATCCACTATGGCCCTCCAGAAACCAAGGAGCATCAGTCACCTGTCAGGCAGCTGGGGCTGGCGTCGTCGATCAGATGTACAAGGCACAGAGCAAGTCTCAGACAGGTGGTGCAGTGAGAGAGAAACCAGTGACCCGGCTGAACCTGAGGGGTAGGCAGTGGAAACACGGGGAGTTTGGCGGGTGAGACAGGAAATGTCAGCTCCATTCCCCGGGGAAACCATTGCGAGTAACCCCCAGTTTGTAAAATGTATGTGCTCTGTTAAACAGGGCCTGTATTTTCTCATTGTTTATGTAGCCCCTAAAATCCTAAAAACATGACACTACTCGGATACAATACAAAATGTATTCTTATTATCCATAGCCATAAGGATAAAATCATTAATGGTTTTGAAACACTCCACACCAACTGAAAGACAGAATAAATATCTGGATACATAGATTTTAGGTATCTTATACTTTTTATTGCATCAGAAATGTCAAATAGCTCTGACTACAGCACCTCAGATAAATTCATAGCTGTGCTATTTCTCTGAGTGATTTAGTAAGTAACCAAAATTACTCATCACTCTCAAGAAATTAAGCATAAAGTATTGTGTGTCTCCTTAATGCCAGGTTCATTTTACTTTTGTATTGATTCACATTGTTTGCTATTTTGCTGTACAGTTTTTGCATTATTAAAGGATGTGTTTTCTGATACTGCATGCAAGTCCTTATCCCATTGGACAAGGCTCGTTGCAAATGTAATCATGAAAAAAAGTAATCCCTCCCTAAAAGGCCTGTCCCCTCCATATTTCTCAGTTACATATATTACCATATAGTAGATTTTTTTCAACGTCTATCTGTACATACAGACACCCATGTCTACCTCACGGAGAAAAATCCTGCATATTTTTAATAAAGGTGCAGCTAATAGTGTTTGATACAAATGAGATGGTTCCTATTAAAATTTAATAGAGAATATCTTTTTGCTCTCCCATATATTCCTGTATATATGGTATGGTTTTGTGGGCTAAGCTCTAGTGGATAATTTAAAAAAAAATCTATATGAAATTACAAAGAGTATTTCTCAAAGTGTTTTGTTTTATATACATACATTATAAATAGATAACTACATGTGCACATATGATTTTTCTTGTTTATATTAAAAATGACACCGAGATTTTATAACATACACACTGTTTTATAGCTAAAACAAAGAAAGCGATTATGGGTCCCCTACCTCCTCTGAACTGGGAAGCACCTTGTTTGTCAAACTTTACACAAAAATGTGTTCACCATCACATACCTTGCAATGCCTGATCTGTCTCCATTTTCTATACTGCAAACTGAAATAGTAAAACAGCTGTGGGAAACTGTAACAGAAGTTCAGGACTTGGACGTGTTCTGTACATCAGTTTCTCTTTTGTGCCAGTGTCGTAACAGGGGCTAGTTGGAGATCTGATGTGTAAAAAAAGGAGTAGTTATTGCATGTGTTCCTTGCCTTCTGACATCAATCTCCTAATAGAAAGGCAAGTCATTTAATAACAGGGGTTTATAGTACTAAAGTACTTTTAAATGAACGGGGGAAGATAATCACATGGCGAGGGCTGTCTTCTCCAGTTTGCATGATAACGCACCACTCAGGCCCTGGGACAGGACCAAGGTAAACTGAAATAAGGATTAACTGACAATAGCAAAGGCTAATTTACAGAAACCACATGAGGAGTTCCTGAGCACTGCCCAGATAACAAAAATATTATCAACACTGTTTACAGTGAAGTAAGTCAGTTTATTAGTTGGAGTGCTTCATTATGTATAAAAGATGCCAATGATAGTCTCCTAGTCAAAATAAACAGGCATAAAGTGTTCCACATATACAGTTTGTAGAGAACAGTTACTTTGCTATTTATTTAATAATTGACCATAAATGGAGTCAAAGTGCAAAGGGAAAAAAAAAACTAAAAAAAGCAGCACACTAAGGGCTTTTTGAAAGATTGATAAATAATGTGGAATCTCAATTAGGCTTTAGAAGGAATGCAGATATTAAAAATTTGGTCAAGAATCTAATTAGCTGGAGGTAATTAAACAGTCTCACACGGGGTCATTAATCTTTTCCACAGACCTTTGATGTTTTGCACACTGTCTTCTAGTCATTAATAAAATTCATAACACTCCTCTTTGTGGTGTTTTATCATCGTGTTTTTCTCTGTAAGAGCATAGAGCAAGTGTCATTGTATCACAAGGGCCTTACTTTAGTTAATTTCTTTTTTTCTGCTTGTTAGACTTAACTCTTTCTTGAACAAAATGATGCTGATTTCAACCAGAAGTTTAAGACAGGTTTTAAATCCCTGATATGCTCTCATAAATAGCTTTCAGAATGCATAAGTTAAGAAATAAACTAAATGTTTCTGACACATCTGTGAAATAAGAAACTTTTTTTTTTTTTTTTTTTCTAATCTATTTCCTCTGTCCAGTTGTTAATTTTGCAACCTGGTTCATGTATTAGTCATATCTATTTCAGAAAAAGTGAAGAATTTTATTTTGCTTTCATTCTTTACCTTGGGTTTCTCTTGATGGCAAGTCCCTCGGAGGCATAACCTGTAGTGTGCAGTTAATTTTAGTGGTGAAACCAGGGAGCTCTTGAGGACAGCGCTGGGATAGAAGTGAGGAATAATTATGAAAAAGAACTAAGGAAAATGGAAATTTGTTGAACGTGACTGATTTTATGTACAGGCTCGAAAAGGAAGCAGTACAGTACTTCAATAATGCATTATCCTGACATATTTCAAAGACAAACTGGATTCAAGAATAGCTGAATTTAAAAGGCAGGAAAGCTACAAAGGGTGCTTTTGGAAGATATAAAGATATGATTTCTATTACAAATATTAATATACATACATGCGGTGTGTGCATTCTATATTTATAGATGTTTGTATTACAAGACCTACATTTATGAGGTGTTATGTAGAGTTGTATGGTTGTGTCTAAATAAAAAGATATATAAATGGTTTGTTAATGAAATGTTTGTGTCTATACAATGACATTTCACATTTTAGGTGACTGCATTTCTGAAACAGACGAATGCCTTGTTTCACGAGGCAGTTGTAGATTTTGCATTTCCTTCAAAACCGTTTCAGGCACTTGCTCACTGGTGGTGAGGATGTCCTGGACATAACAAGGATGCAGAAACTGAACTGATACTTTGCAGTCCTTCAGGTAGAAGAGCCTGATGCAAAGCTGCATTGCATCATTTGCTGTGAGATGTGTAGAAAATGTGCCTTTCCTTTCTACAAGTGAAGAAATGTAAAGTGGTGTTTAAATATGATGATAAATGGCAACAATTGAAAATGTTGATAGGGATCATTTCTGTGTTTTTATGACTTCCTGATTTGCACAGCTGAAATGCAGCAGATTTGTGCCTAAAAAGCTGGATGATTTTATCTCCTATTTTAGAAAGAAATCACACTTGATACCATTTCAGTGGGAAGAGGAATTAATGAGAGACAGGAATGAAAATATCTAAGAGTATATAGTTATCTGGAGCAATCATGTTCCGAGCCTGTGAAGTGTTGTTCCTTTCGTTTTGTATGTTCTGTTCTGACATATTTGTCTGCTAATTCTCTGTCACTACTTGAAGTTGCTACTTTCCTACACCATCTCCTATTAAGTTCATATCCAACATACAGCGTAATGCTGTACAGAGCAGAAAAATATAGGATGCATAGTTACAGGGTTTTGGGTGAAAAATACCATTTTATTTTCTCAAATGGAATTAAAATATAAAAGTTTGTGTGTCATTTTCTCAGAGGAAGGAAATGATAGCAGTTATTTCTATATTACTAGTAAAAATGTTTTAATTTAAGAATATCAAACCAACTATAAAGTATTTTCCAGTGATCTAGTTAAAATGAATGAGAGATGGACGTTGAAGATTGTTCTTACATATTTATTGCAAGTTGAAAACAAGGCCTACCAGTCTCTCTTTTATACTCGTTATCCAGGAAAAAAAATATTGTTTTTTACCTATTTAAGGCTATTGTTATGGCCAAAAATGTAATGAATTGATATATTCACAAGATGAAGAGAACGAAAACTGAGAGGCTGCAAAAAGAAACTCTTGTTAAAACTGCTGCTTTTTTTTTTTTTTTTTTTTTTTTTTTCCCCTAAACGTTCATGCATTTTCAGTGAGTAATTAACTTTTCAATAAGGACATCATCTTTAGTGATTTGACCTAGCTTTCTTTCACAATATGGAACACCTAATAACCACTGGAGTTCCACACAGAAAGTAAAAGACTGTCAGCAATGCTCCTGTTGCTTCCAAAGTAAGTAAGGAAACAAATAATAACAAACAAACAAAAAAAAAAAAGCAAAAAACACTTGCCTGCTTCTTCCCTCTTCAAAAAAAATAAAATAATAAAAAAAATATATCCAGATTTCTAAGGCTTTAGATTTCTGTTTCTTTTATATCAGAAATAAACTAAAACAGCCTTAATCTTTAAATAAAGGTTGCACATAATGATCAACTTTAAGTAAATTGCAGGTGCCGACTTCTAAGACCTCTTTTCAAAATGATGTTAATGAAATCCATAGGTGATTTAGACTACTTAATAATAATGAGATTGATACTAGGAACCCTCACATTGGCAACAATTTGATAATTGTCTGAGCAGGAAGAACTAGCCCTCCCTGGTGGTTTGAAAACATAGCTGAGATTTGAAAATCTGTACAGAGCTCTTACTTAATCTGAGCAATTCTATAATGATGTGAAAAAGTAAGTGTTTTTGATTTAGTGATGTCTATATTTCAAGAGACAAGATGCTGATGATAGAAGAAAAAAAAAAAAAAGAAAGCAAAAGATGAATGGCTGGTTTCTGGAGACATCTTTTGGCTTAATATCTAACACCATGTATGTCTGTGTGCATTTCTCTCAGTTTTCCCACTAGTAAAATAGAATACTAATTAGGTTTTGATTACAGGCAGTTTTTAAAGCGTGGAAGGCGCACTCAAATTTTGCTAATACACCGCAATGTAAAAGCTGGACACAATCTTTTAAATCCGACGTGCTGCCTGCTATCAGAGCTGATCGGCTGGAAAGAAAGTGTGTACACATTACTTACAAATGTGGTATATTTTTCCCAGTGGTAGAAGCTACCTGGGAGTTTCTGTGTGATGAATAATGAGTCCAATCAAATAATCAGTCAGACTCAGGAATTCTGAGATGGCTTAAAAGTTAAGAGCTGAAGATAAAATTCTTTGCTATAGGTACCAGACAGACTGAGTTTTGCATTTAAAGTCCGTTGCATTTAAAGTCCATAAAGTTTATGTAGGTAAAGATCTGTAAAGGTAAGTGGTAAAATGTGACATACAACCTAGAAATGCCCAGGGGTGGACCTGAATGCAAGTTTCAGAGGCTCTGAATCCAGTGCTTAAAGGAAGATGCTGCAGGTGAACCACTCTGATCATCTAGGTCTCCATTGCAGACTACCCTACAGGCTACAAGCAAGGATAGAGAGCCTGAACAAGTCTTCTCTACTCTGCTGGCCACAAAATGGCATTCAATTTCATGGCTGGAGAATAAAAAACACCTTTACGCTTAGTTAGGTACAGCAATTTTGTTTTTAGTAGCTAAGAAGTAGCATATGTGTAAAACAACTACTTACACCACTATATTGCATTCTTAATGCTTGTCCATTAACAAAATGTATAAAAGTGCTGAGACTTAATGCATTTGATATGTATATATATTTAAAATCCAGTTTAGATACTGTGCATCAATTTTATACTGGTTTTAAGATTAAAACAAACAAACAAAAACAAACAAACAAAAAACAGAACTGCTGTTGAGTTTGCATTTATCAGCATGAAATATCAGTATGGAAAGCAGTCCAAAATGCTGAAACCATTACATTTATATATACATGGGCTGTATTAAATATCCTCTAACTTTCAGGAGAAATGTTAGGAAAAAGTAAAAATAAAAAAGAGAAGCTTTTCATGTAGATGCAATGTCTTTATAAAACAGTGATTATTTGTGTATTTATAGTCTTAAGCTGTTAGAAACTCAGCACTGTGGATCAAAAAGTAAAAAAGAATTATCCAATGAATGAACTAATAGGAGTCTTCCTGTAATCTTGAGTTTTGAAGAAATGCATTGCCTAACAACAAACTGACTATTTTAGATCTGAACCAGATCTCATACTTAAAACAAAGCAGCTCCTCAGTAGCAGGAGATAAAAATGGTCAGCGAAAAGTTTCTGCACAAAGTCTATAAATATCTATTAGAATGTCCATTAGATCGAATCAAGTATTTCCTTTCAGACATTGTAACTTTCCCTAGACTGAGTTCTGTGAAGTTTTATGTATTCCTGCATGGGGGCTTCAGCCTGAAAAATGAGAAGACAAATGCGTAAATCTTTGGAGGTTCAATGCCACCTCGCAGCTCCCCGGTTAACTGTAAGGTCATCCCGCAAACAGCTGGGCAGAGAGGAAATCCACGGCTCTGGAGCCATTATATCATTTCCTCTTCTGTTTCCTCTCAACTATTTCTGCCAGAAAATGGCTAATAATGGGCTATTTGCATAGGGCAATAGGAGAAGGCAAACTAAAGAGCTGTTTTAATGCTAAATTTCCTTTGTAAATGTAGTTATAAAAACTGGACTAAAGAGGGCAGGAGATACTCTATTTAAAAAATAAATGTAGGCAACTGGATAGTAAAACTCTACGGGGAAACAATAATATATATTTCAGTATATAATAAAGTGATTTATTTTCAATAAAATCTGTAAAACTGCTTTAGTTACTTTGACACCTTGATTAACTGGAGTTTCAAAGATATTTGTGTGTGTGCGAACCTTCTTCATCCCAACAGTTCAGAATACTTTATTGCATCTGCTATTGAATATGTATGTTTTAAAAGCATTTGCTGCACTGTAGTTTTACTGGATGTCAGGGACAAAATAGATTAATATTAGACCTCAGCCAGAAAGCATTTCTGTGGCAGTACATGAAATGTAGCACTCTTCACTGCTGACGGTCTCCCTGACTTATTTCTTGGGATCCTTTATACCGAGCTACAGGGTAAATTTATTTCCTATAAAATCACTGATTACTGTGATAAAATCTACCCCTAAAAAGTTTGCAGCCACTGGGGACGTTTGAGATCTTCTTGTACCAAGAATACAACCATCAGTGATGTGGTGTTTACCCTACACCCTGCAAAGTCTGGGAGCTTTCGCTGAAGCCTCTCGCAGGGCTTGCAGAGATTTCAGTGCATATCACTGCACACATGAAGGTCATACAGTGACTGGCACCAAATATTAGCACAGTTGGGAAAATTTGCTTAAGGAGGACATCCTAGCATTGAGAAAAACTTTTATTTATTTATTTATTTTCTTTAATGCACACAATCTTTGTGAGAGCAAGGATGGATGAAATAAGGCTGTGGGAAATGATGGTGACTTTCTGGCTGCAGACCCTAATTCACCAGTGGCATCACTGGGCTCCAGCTCAATGCAAGTGACACATTAGGTTTACCTAACTTTTTCAGTGCCCTTTCCCCTGTACCAGCGCAAGGGTATATAGGGCAACTCAGTATATAGGGATGCCAGTACTGAAATCACAGCCCATCATTACATGGCCTGTCTTTTGGGAAAGGATGATTGCTGATGGGATGGGGGAGACTTGGCTGTGGCAAGGCCCAGCCAGAAGTCAGATCTCCACTGTTACCTTTCCAGGAATTTCCTGATGCCTGCTCCTGCACTGGACTCTCAGACATATGAGGACATGAACAAGGGTCAGAACAGCATGAGTTTGATTTCTACTGCTAAATGCTGTTCCATTTTTAATTTAACTTTTCCTCCTCTGTGTATATACAGCAACTATATCTTTCTGAAAGAATATATAATCTGGATTTTTTTTTTTAATGATTTCTACATAATATAGAGATATATTTAATTCATACGGAAATACTGAGAAAACACAATATGAAGTTCTCATAAAGTTTGGACTTAAAATTATCGGACTGTTTTCCTGTAGAAGAGCAAAAGGGGATTTATTTTAAAATGTTTCAAAACACAAACACCTTCAAAAATGTTGAAACTTTGCTGTCTTGTGTATATTGACATCCTCTGTGTTTTATTTCAGCTTGAGCACACCAGAACTTTGTTGCTGTTGTTGATTAAGTGCTTCCAGTGCATTCATCTCCGACAGCATTAACAAGGAATAAACAAGCCATCGCTGAGGTTTTAGAGTAACATCTCAGTAACACCACCAGTATTTACATGATGATAACTGTTCAGAATAAATTTTAAATAAAGTTCCTCTTTATGTGAAATTAGAAATAGAGAAAATCAGAAGCACAGATATGGCCCAAAGTCCCTGCTTAACAGTATGTTGTGGGGTATGTTTTTTGAGCTTTTTAGGTTGTTTAGCGCTAATGTATGTCAGTCCAGCAAATGACCTGAACAATAAAGGACACATTCTTTGAACAGAGAAAGATTGGAAACTTGTCCTTGGAAGAAATTCCAAGAGTAAATAAAGGTTGCATGATTCCCTTGGGAACGCGCTTAAGTTACATGTCATGTGTTATATGTTCGTATAAACCTTGTGATGTTGGTCCTGTTTTGAATTTCATATTCTCTACAATACTCTTGTTAATATATCACTAAAAAAAGCTGAGAGGAGAAAGGCACCAAAACTGTACAGACAACTATGCATAAAAAGAGCATTAATAACTTCCAGGACTTTTTTCCAAGGTTGATGATAATTTACTTCCCAGAATTAAGGCTTTTTTTTTTTTTTCTTTTTCTTTTATTTTTTTTTTAAGATGTCAGAATGCTAAAATGAAAAGTATGCAAAATTATTCCAGTTTGAGATGTAAATTACACTGCCAGAAAGATGGGTGATATGTGTAATGGAGGAATTAGGTCTCTGAGACTAAAGCAGATTCTGGTAAATCATAAAATATGTAAGGAGTCTGTGGCCCAGTCCTGGATTTGCTAAAATGAATATAAATGTGATGAGCATCTGATGGCATGATAACTTCTGCCCTTTTCAAGTTGTGAATTTCTATGTACAGAAAATTCACAGCAGCACAGAGATGTTTGTGCTTTGGGTTAAATATCAATCAGAACCAAACACCGCATTCACTTTTGAGGGCTTTATAGTATGTTTATTTTCTACCGATGCATTGGGCTGGAGGTTGTGAAGATGTTCTTACTCCTCATATAATGCTCATATTTGACCACAGACTGCTTCTTTGGCTGCAGCATGGCCAAGTCAGCCCTGTCATGCAGGTTTGCATGCTCAGGCCCCAGTGTGAGTTGTCCCAGTGTTACACCCAGTGCTGAGTGCTCACAAGTCCTCTCTGCTGCAGGATGGAGGCCACGCTCTGCCTCAGCAACATGCTAAAACCGTAATAACTTTTCCAGGTTCTTAGGCTGTGAACAGAATCAGGAAGTGATTGTCAACATTTGATCTGACACCATCTGATTGATAGACAGAAGGCATTTTCTCTGGGGAAATAGTACCAGGAAGTTTTTGCAACTTGTATGGCAAAATATAGTAAAATTCAAGCTTCTTTTACCAATCATTGAGTAAATTCTTTTTGTCTGTGTTTATAAATATGACATATATATGTACACAGATATGTATAAAATCCTACTCTGAACTTTGCTTCATTTGCTTGTCCCAAAGGCTCGAGAGAGTATGCTTGCAATCATCAACCTTCTCCCAGATTTATGTTGGGTTCACCTCTCACATATTTGTAAACTAAAAAAATAATGTTACTGTGGAGTTTGTTTGACAAACTTCTTTTGTTAGTGGCAGTATCACGGCTTATAATGTTTACTTCCAAGAAATGAAGACATGACATTGTTTATGTCCATAGACCGAAGCCAAGTTTCTTCTTCTTTTTTTTTTTTTTTTTTTTCTTTCTCCATATAGAAACTCAGGTTTAGTATCTTCAAGATGCAAGAGTTAAGGGTCTGCAGTTGCAGTTTTGACCACAGAGTTATAAAACAACAGCATACCCTGTGTGAGTTGTCCCAGTGCTATACCTGGTCACTCTTTCCTTCCTGTCATATTCCTGTTATTCCTGTCATAAAACTTAAGTTTTCCTGTTGTAGTATCTTGAAACATGGTCTCTGATACAACTTCTGAAAAGCTCAAGGTGTTAAAATTTGCTTTGCATTTCTCCAGGAAGCTAAGCAGGCAGCTAGAGGATGTGCCAGCAGTCTGACCCGATTTATCTTCCCTTTGCACTTCCTCCCCATTTGTTATCAGGCCTTTTTGGAACAGGTTTGTGAAACACTCTTTTAAAAGAGAGATGCTGTCTTATCCTTGCTATCCAAGGTGGGCAAGCTTTCCAAATTCTTGTAGCAGGAGGCAGTGCAGTACATTTCTGACAGGCAGCCACAGAGTGAGCAATAAAGGGTTGTGGCAAGAGGGGGAAAGACCTGACATGGTGGGAGAAACGAGAACACGCCAAGCAGTTCTGATGCCACACAACTGGGATTTGTAAACCCATTCCTAAGGAAACCAGACACACAGAACTGCTTCGTCTGTATAGGCCTCTGTCCTTCCCTGATAGCTTTCAAATTTGCTGGTCAATTTTAGCTAGTGAGTGTTGGGGTCATAATGTTATTAATTTCTTATATGTTTCATAAAAGCAGGCAGTTGTGTAGATAAGGTATGCCTAAATTAGTAAGGAAAAAAACTGCATCATCTGTGACAAAGTGAGAAATCCATGCTGAAGGGAGGAAGCTATACTTCATAAATATTTCTGCTCATGGGACCCCTTGTGTACCACTGATCCAGTTTATTAAACCAAAAATTATATTGAAAACATTACAGCTGCAAAATCAGATGCTTCCAACCTGGGGGATAATATAACTAAAGTAGCCTTTGCTTTTCCTGCTTCTGTACGTGTGACATGACACAGGGTGAAATCCTACAATCCCATAATATTTTCCCTCTGATTAGTGCACAGAATATGAGCTCTTCCGACAATATTTTATCCACATTGCTCAGTGTATATCTGAGAGTCTCACTCATTGCGTGCTTTTCAGACCGGACCCTGAAGACGTCATTATTAATTTGTTTCATTCGTTATTCAGCAGTGTATATCTCTAAAATATCTGAGTGCTTTAGAAATGTTAGTTAATTGCCACAACCCCCTCGTGGGGACAGTGATATCTCTGCTAATAGATTAGGAGCCATAGCATGGGAACAATTGAGATTGGTAGATACCACAGATATTATATATATTTATATACTGTTATTATTATACACTTATACAGATTGCATATTTCCACAGAATCACAGGATAGTTGAAGTTGGAAGGGCTTTCTGGAGGTCATCAGGTCCAACCCCTGCTCCAGCAGGGCCACCAGAAGCAAAGTGCCCAGGCCCATATCCAGGCAGTCTCCAAGGAGGAGACCCCATGACCTCTTTGGGCAGCCTGTGCCGGCTCCATTATCCATACAACAAAGAAGTGCTTCCTGGTGTCCATACAAAACCTCTCCTCTTCCAGTTTGTGCCCACTGTCTCTTGCCTGGGCACTAAGAGCCACCAAAAAGAGCCTGATTCCCTCCTCATTGCACCTTCCCTTCAAGAATTTATATACACTGATGAGATCCTCCCTGAGCCTCCTCTTCTCTATCCTCTAGAATTATCACAGACGATTCTTTTTTTTAAAAAAAAAAAATAAAAAAAATCTAATCTTGATTCTTCCTCAGAGCCTGCTGTGAATTAAATAAGGAAAAGCCTGTTAAAAATAATCAGGCAAATAAACGTTGTATCAAAGCAAGTAGTGGGGTACCGAGTTAAGACCATCCACAGTTCTCAAGGTCTGAACACTTGATTTTTCAGCATGGATATTCTTTCAGCAACATGTGGGTGAGAGAAAGGCAGAGACAGGCAGAAAGAGAAAAGAAAGAGAAAGGTCCTCATGGCTGCAGTTCTCATTGAGTTCAAACTCATTGTAATTGAGTGTTAATTTTTCTTAAATTAGAAATGATTAAAAAACTGTGGCTGGGGTTGTAATGGGAGATGATCCGAAAAGGAAGGTTTGCTTTTGAACCACTGTAGAATGAATTGCAATCTTAACAAAGTAAATGGCTTGTAAATATATCCAGTAATTGTGTATTAATGGAAAGTGTTGTGCACACACTGCACATGTCTCTTTGTGGCTGCAAAATTTGACTGTCATTCAGAGATTTGATTATAAGGGCCTTTAAAAAAAAGTCTGGAAGAAATGAAAAAACTCATGCTTCAGAGCATAAACCAGAAGAGAGTCAGGTCAGGAATATTTTTCTCCAGGCAAACTATTTTATAATAGCTCACTTCAAGGCTTTGTGTTCTTTCTAGGAAACACCCAGCAGTGGCCGTTTTCAGAGAGAAGATACGATTCTGACCTGCTGCTGTTATACCTTCGGCATTTTGTGATATGGGTTTGTAAGACTTCCTCATTATAAAAGAAAAAATTGCTAAATAGATTTTAAGTTAAAACAGACAAATATGTAGACAGCCTACAACATAATAGGGTAAAGATCAAATTCTACCCTTGCTTAAATTCAGCCATCTCATTAACATTAATAGGGCTGCATGTGTAACTGATAGCAAAATTTGGCTAGTAAACCTTGAAGGACTTCTGTTTAAAAAGAGATTTTTATGTACAGGCCAGGAAAAAAACAGCTGAAACTGATAAAATGCAATTTATATCACCATAATGACAGTGCCTAGTAGTAAGATGTTTGTTTTTTTCCCCCTTCAAGTGGGTAAAGATTATTCCCAGACTGAAGCCTTCATCACAAGCCAACTTTTAACTGTGAGAGAAATGTCTGAACTGGTGAGTTAAGACTTGCAGACCTTTTTTGATGCTGGAAATGTTAAGACTAAGTCATATGGTACAAAAACCACTGTAGTAAGTAGGGGCTTTTCAGTGTGGCATCTTTGCAAACCTGGGGAGCAGGATTGCCCCTGTATTGTAGTTTATCTTTCCTCTTGAAAATATCTTGGGGATACTGGGGTCTTCTTTGCAGGAAGGTGTCATACCTTTTACTTCCATAAATAAGAAAGCCTCAATTATGACACTGCAGATCTAGATATGTTTATAATGAAAATCTCAAAATTTGAGAGCTTTGGAGAAACAATGATTGGCCTTCGTGCTTCCCTTTCTAACACGAATAAGGATGTGATTGCCAATTTTACATTGGTTATTCATAGGGAGAAACAGATATGTGGAAGATGGCAATTGTGATCAGAAATATTTCCATTCACAGCTGGGGAGCCAGAATTTTATTTTGTTTTTCTAAGATGTTGAATATCAGAAGTAGAATTTAATAATGGAATATAAAAAATGCAATAAAATGGTATACTCCAAAAATATACTTTCATTCTGGAGAGTGGGTCTCACAAAACTTGTAAAGTTTTGCCATTCCTAGCTTTGTGCACTGACAAACACCACTTCCCTATTCTTTCAGTGCTGCTTCTGCTGGTTGGCTGTGGTTGGAGGAAGAAATTGTAGCTATAAGCTCTAAAGGCTATCCAGCATTCCCCTTATAATGTAACATGCAAGGAACTCAGGCTGCTGGATTTACAATTCCAGATCAAAGAGCTGTTTCAAATGGAAAAAAAAAAATATATTGTTACTCTGGCAGCAGTTTAGATGAGAAGTATCTCTCATATATCCAAATAACCATCAGAGAGAATACCCTTCCTGCGTGGCACTGAATAAGGACTGTGACCCAGGGAAGGGGCCCCAGAGCCACCCATAATCACCCAGCAATTCAGAGCTTCCCAGACCTCAGGGTCTAGTTCAGGACCTGGCAGCAGGTGCTTTCCAAAGGGATACCCAAGTGCAGAAGTGACATTTATATTCAAATGCTTGGCAATATGCATGGTGGGGTATTAGTGCTATGCAATCAGTTGCTCGCAAGTCACAAAATCTCAATTAAAACAAAGAAAATGGCATGTTTTTTCTGAGTAATAGAAACCAGGTACTTCAGTGAAGCAAGATAACTTCAAGAGCTAATGAATAAATAATACCAGTGAATGAATAATTTAAGTGTAGTGTCAGCTGCCTTGAACAATCTTTATCCTTGAAACAATAAAATAAGACCATGTTGAGTATAACTGTGTAAAAAGGCTATGGGACTACAGCTTTACTTTTAGGGAGCAGGACTGTAAGACCTCAGAGGATGCTCAGCAATAACTATCACATGCAGCGTTTGCCAGGGAGCGAGGACACTAAACTCTTACCCTGAAGTTTAGGAATGCTCCATGGCATTGTATTCATTGCCTCAGCTGGAGAGCACAGAGTCAAATTCTGTTAGGTGATGCTGATTGAGGTATTTCAGCCACGCAGGGAATTGCAGGGACTTAAATTGCAGCTGATGTATAGGTAGGAGACAGTTTTTCTATATGTTTCTCCCTAAAAGATGTATGGAAATGTTTCACAAGTCAAGGGAGCCTTTAACTACTCTTTGCTTTATTTAACGTAGCTTGTTAACATCATTCCTCCAGGTGTTTTCTGTAATTGAAAACTCAGGTACAGGCAGCCCTTCTGCAAAGCTTGCTTCTCCAGGTACGTGGTGGCATCCTTGCTGGTTTCCAGACCTGGCCACCACGACATGTGAGTGGCTCTTCTCTGTGGGGAGAACAGCAAGGCAGACACTCTGGTGTCCTCTGGGAGTGCTGTGATATGGGTGGCTTTGGATGAACACATCAAATCTGGGCTTGCTCAATCTAAAAGAAAACAGGAGTTTCTCTGTGAGAAAAGAGGATTGCTCTCATTATTTCTGTTATGTATTTCATTCCTTTGGAACTTTGTTTTATTTGAAAAGGTGGTTGCTTTATTATTATTATTATTATTTTTTCATATGAATGAAGGATCTTTTGAAAATGCCTAACAGGAAAACATTTCTCAGTTGATCTTTACATAGTGATTTTCACTGCATCTTTGCATAGATTTTTTTAAAGTTATTTGAATAATTCAGAAGTCTGCTTTCACTCTTAGAAGACATCTGTAAAGTAAAAAAATGTTGCAGTAAAGACAAATTCAAGATGTGTAGTCCTGTAAAGGAATCTATTTTCTAAAGTTAATATGAAAAAATGAGAAAACTAAGATACCTCTTACATTGCTGTAGTCTGGAGTAAAACCATAGTTCTACTTTTATGACCTTAAGCATTTGGGGAAATGCCATGATGCGTATTAAGCTCTCTTGAGCTGTGGTAATGTTTTTAATATTCTGCAAGTTACAAAATTGACCATTTCACCAAAACTTCATCATTTGTATGATGGATAAACACAGCAGAAAAGTAGAAGTTCTAGGGAGTAGGTTAGGGAGTGGAAAAAAGCCTTTTTCTCTACTTTAATCTCAGCACTTATTTCCTTCTCATTTCTCCATCTTGCACTACAGAACAGATCTGTGTTACATGACTGGGCCACCACAATTAATTTAAACCAGACAAATGCCACTGTTCATTTATATATACAAATACCAAAAAGACAAATGTAAAACCAGCCTAATTCAACCATGGTATTATTTTTCTTTCTTCTTCTTATATTGCCATAACAACAAAAAATGCTGGATCAAAAATGATGGGAGAAGTAAGACTATAGCTCTTCAAAAACAGGTCTTGGTGTGCATATGGCCTTACAGAGCTAAGGGAAAAAAAGATATATCTTCGCTGGAGTGTGGAAACATTACTGAAACTGGAATTGCTGGGTTTATAGTGGGTGAAAGCCAATGGTAGTTGAGAAGGGAATCTGGCCTTGAGCACACATCTGCACGTCTGTCCATGCTGCTATCTTTGCTGTAATAGTGTTTATAGTGATTAAGTTGCAATAGGGTATGGCAACAAGAAGGTGCAATGTTAAAAAGCAAATTACTGAGTGAATATATTTGAAACTGGGAGTCTGATCTCTGTATTTTGAATTCCTGAGCTAGTTGCAGGATTTTAAATCCTTCTTCTTGTCCCTGAGGTTGGGGTTTGTTTAATCCCTCTTTCCTGTTAGTGGTTCAGCCAAGATATATTATAAGCAGGCAATCAGGTGAGTGAAATAGCTGTGGAAACAGGGAACAGGGCAAAGACAGAGGTCAGGACAGTTTTGTAACCTTATTAAAATAGTATTGTGGTGCTGAAAATAAGAATTCCACAGTTAAGCAGACTGGAATCTACTTCAGGGCAGATATCCCCCTAACAGCCATAAGAGATGAGGAAAAGGAAAGTGTTCTGTCTGTGCATTGTTGTCCAATAGTATCATTTTGAGTTTAAGGAAACGGATATGAGAAGGTTTATCATTTGGGAAAGTGCCTGCCCTGGAAGAAACACACGCCACAGCACAGAAGACCTTCATGTAATGTACAGTCAAGACTGATAATTAATATTAAAGGAACTAAGTTAACAGTAAGTGAGGCAATGTAGTTTAAACTAAACAAACAAATAAGGAAATATTAAATTGTGTAGGAAAAGAATATTAGCAATTCTCTGGCAGATCCTAAGCAATGAAAACTTTTCATTGCACTTTTCCCATATTATTGAATACAGGACCTGGAGAGAACAAGAGAGAGGTGATGTTGGTGCTGCCCAGTGTTTTTGCTAAGGATGTAATGGCACTGTTGTACATTATGGAAAATATTGGTTTAGAGACTACAAAAATTCCTGGAAAACACTGTGTTGGTGGAGCTGTGTGCCCTGAAGTCTGTTGGCTTGACGGTGGCTCAGTAAGAACTTGCTATAGGTGGACCGTACACCAGCTTCTTCATTAATAGAGGAAAGGAGCCACCATATGCCATGATGTAAAAATATCTCACTCAATAAAAAGATGGAGACTTTTTATTTAACTTCAGATTTAGGAGTTGCATGTCATCTGTTTTCTTTGGTTTTCCTCAGACCTTTGGGGAAATAAATAAGAATTTCAGATGGGATTTATTTCATGTAACTTCAGCCACCTGGAAAAAGCATTTAGTCTAGCTATCTACCCAGACTACCTCTAAAATCAATGGAGATAAATGTATCACCTCTGTCTTAGACACACCTCTTAAGATGGTATCTGTCTTTTCATGTATTACAGGCCACAGTCTATTCCCTGAATTAATTTCCGCATCAAATCTAAGAACAAGGTTTACTTGTAGCCCATATTTTTCGAAAGATATGAAACTGTGTTGTTGCTGGTTTTCATTGCACTGGTGGGAAGTACAATACACTGTAGCAAAAGTTAAATTAGTGAAATATTTCATACTTCTAGCCTTAATCTAGTCTGTGTACTAGTAGTTGGATATTATATTATATCATAGTGGGATGATAAGAAGTGCCAACAGTTTCTATCTGCTTTTCCCCCATGGAAGGTATGTACTCACTATGGTCAGTCCAGCCTCTGAGTAAAAATGTATTTAACTTAATCAGTTGACCATTTCCATGAGTCTTCTCTAAGACTCCATTTTCCCTTGACTACTTTTGAAGAGTTGACACCAGACCTGAGATGCAATGTTTGAGTAGTTGTCTGTATACTTACTACAACCTTAGTGGGTATTTTGTGCTCCACTCGGGCTTTTCACATCTGGGGATCTTTTTACCACTAACACTATCTGTTCTGGTTTCCCAGAAGAATACCTTTGTGTTAGTCAACTTTCCTAATCATTGTTTCTCTTTCTGCAATCTCATTGCTTTCAAAGTTGATGAAGTAGCAATTATACCTCTTCATATTTTCAGTTGATGTTTTAGAGTCAAGACCTTAACACTGTCTCTGAAACTGCTCTGTAAGGATGCCCCATTCACAACTGCGTCTTGAATCATAGCCAATTTTTAATCCATTTAATACGTGCTGGGTTGGTTGTTCTTTACTGTGGCTTCTTAATGAAGACATCATGTGTAAGGAAGTCAGATGTCTCACTGAAGTGTATTGCATAAACACTGCGTTACCTTTATTGCCCAAATTCATAATCTCATTAAAAAATCAGGTTTCTGTGGCACAATTAGTTTTCAAAAAAAAAAAAAAAAAAATTGTACTACACCTAATTCTTTATTAAATTGTGTTCTGTATTAGATATTGCTTTACTATGTCCCAGATATAGGTCAGGATGACAGATATACTAAAATCTGTCCTTTTAAAAATAATTAAATAAATTAGCTTTTCTCTAGTTACATCTATGCCCCAGTTCTACCATCTACTTACAGTGTTGCTTTCTCATTTTCCTTTTTTTCATAAATAAGCTAGGAATAGTATTGAGCACTTTTTCTTTTCTGGCATTATAACTTGAGGCTTTAAAAAGCAAAACAAACAAACAAGCAAACAACACAAGTTCCAGCAGTTCTCCATCTCTTGTTACCATTACAAACTTTATATGGATTCTTTTTCATTTGTGTTAATTGATGATGATCATTTTTACTGTGAGATAACTATGGAATCCTTATTAGATTTATAAGTATTAAATATTTTGAAAATTCTTTCTGGTGAAACTTTGAGTAGACTGGATTACCTCTGCATTAAAGTATCATTTGTTTTCTTCCACAACTTCTGTCAAAGTGGAAATTGTATAATTACATGGAAGTAGAAAACTATATATAAGCACATCAAATTTCATCAGTGTTCCTTATATATTTTGTTTGATTATATAGGTATATGTTAAACTCGATCATTCTTCTCCCTGTTCAAAGTTACTGGCTTCTTTTTTCCTTTCATGAACTGTATTCTTGTATGATCCCTAACTTCCTATTGTGATACTGACGGTCAGAAAATGGCCCACTTGGTCATGCAATCTGCTATTCAATTAGTCTTCATTAATGAAACAAATTTAATTCATGACATGAGTTGGTCTGCAAAATTTGTGGAAAGAAATGTTCTTTTTTTCCCTTTTTTTCTTCAACAAAAATGTATATTAAAAAATCTTCATTAGTAATTAGAATGTGGATGAAAATGCAGAAGCTTTAGAAATTTTGTGTGTGCCTCAGGGCTCTGTTCCATCACCAAAGATCCAAAAGCTTCTTGACACATGTTTGTGGTAACTTAGATCAGAGTTGTTGCTTGAGATCTAACCAAGTGATTCACTACAAACTCATCAGGGGTATCAAATGAGTTTATTTCCACAGTTTGTCAGAGACTGTGCAAAAATGAAATGAGGCAGAGAAAGTTCGTATTAAACATGTATGGAAAAAATGACCCGTGCAAAAAATATTGAGAAGGGCACGCAGGAAAGAGCTCACGGGCAGGTTTTGTTCTCTGTTTCTGGGGCTGTTTTGCTGTTTTCTTTTAGGGAAAATGCTTGTTATATTACTAGTTATTCTTTAACTCTGGTGTCTTACACTTTTTAAAATCTATGTTTGTGGTGAGTTCTTTCTATCGCAGTGGCTTAAGTTGTGGCAGGTGGACAATGTCTAACAAAGGGTTGTTAGTCTCATAAGCAAGAATATATTTAAAATGAGAAATTTGCATGGAATTTTGCAAAAATAGTCATAACAGAAATGTATCTAGGCTCAAATGTGTGAAGAAACTTAAAAAAAATACTTGCAACAAACAGCTACCGCACAAGTTCATTACATTGCATTACACCGGGGATGCTTCTGGGATGGATCAATCTGTGATTCCTCTGTAGGTGCTGTAACTAGGAGGCAAAGACAAGACTATAAACAGGGATGCAGTGCTTCCAGGACCTGGTGACTAAATTATCTAGGTCCTCATAGTGAGCCTCTGCTGTGTTACGCCCAACTCAAGCTTCTTTTGATAATGCTTGACTCAAGGATTTATAAGCAGTGATTTGGTGGGCTATTACTGGGGCTACATCACACTCCATTACAGCTGTCACTGTGGATGCAATATGGATGTAGAGTTAAGTAGAAACCCGATCAGAGCTCCTAACCTCTGTGTTTTTGGTTGAACTGTCTATGGTACAATTGCTAACTTAGCTGTTATGCTCTTTGCATGTTTGGAAATTTCTTTTTAAATTTCGCTGCAAATTCACACAGACCTTGTTCCCACAGAATGCTGGGTTAGGAGACTCTTCATGGTGAGTGACTTTTGGTTTGATTGGTTCTGATTTTCACTACAGATGCTTTTAAGAAAGAGAGGACTACATTTTCTCTTTTTGAAACATAGGGCTAAAAACGCATTGAGATAACAATGGCTTCTTGTTCATGGGGGTATAGGCTGTTGTGTGTCTGAGCTGGAGCTGCAGGAAAGATGCTCCACTCCTGCTGATCTGGTTTCTGGGCACTCTTTACTATGTGATGTGATAACAAGAGTACAGATTTGTCCTGATTCCTGTTGGATCTGCATAGATTCACTCCCCACCAAGTGTCAGCTTGGCCATGGCTGACCAACCCTGGGGTCAGTCTATGAGTATCTTGGTGCACCTCTGCCAGAACAGTCCAGGACTCCTCTGCCATCCTGCTTCCTCTACCAAAACCCAAAGTCTGATCTTTTAAATATTAAAACAACACAGAGAGGTAAATCTTCTTAACAACACATGGAGAATTAAACAGGCAACTTCCCTGGGTAATAATGGAAAGTTTTGTAGCTAATTCCCTACACATACTGTGCGGAAAATGAATCCCATAAAATACAAATAACTTCTCCCTGAGCACCTGTAACTTCTTCCTAATATTTAAAATTTATTTACATTTCATTTAAATAAATTTTAAAATTGCAGCACAAGCTCTGCGTGTTTGCATATTTGCACTGTGTTTGTGTCCTATGAACCACTTTTGTAGAAGGGGGGGATTTGCGGAACTAAATACAAAGGTAAATAATAAACTGTCTCATCTTGAAACTTTGAGAGCCTCTCCTGCAGTCTGGCCACTACTTTGCTTGGGACCATTAAGGAGGGTCTGACAGAAGTTGAAAATAATTCCAGACAGTGCAAGTTCAAAATAAGCAAAACAGCAACCTCCTACAACAAAAAATAATAATGTTTTTTTTTTTTTTTTTTTTTTTTTTGTGGTGTTTTAGGGTTTGTAAATACAAAATACTTAAATCTAGCTCTTCATGTATTAATGCAAACTTGTTTTTTTCCTTTTTTTATGTTACTGAGGTGTTATATTTTGTTGTTGTCCATTAGGTTGCATATTGCTTTTTTTTTTCAAAACTAAGACCGTGTAGATATGCTGTGTATTTTGTACAATTTAATCTTATATCCACTACCAGTTAGGTTAAAACTCTTCAAGTGTGGGTACTCAGACCCTGATGATACTGTGGCCTAAAAGGAAAATCCAGAAAAAAAAATCCTTGTTTTCATCCATTCCTGACAGCGCAGGGGCAGGACCAAAGTGCTCTCTGATTGCAGTGGGCTTGGTCAGTGCTGCTGATCCTTGTGTGTCAGCTCCAGCAGTGAGATAATTTGTCTGGGGCTGTAAGACACAGAATTGCTCTTTTAGGAAGGGAAGTTTTCACTCGTTTGTGTATGGATACAATAATCTGTCCAGCAGATATGCTGATGTTTGGGTGGGGTTAGTCACGAAGTCTGTGAAGGCATGCTGCTCTCTCAGCAGCTCACCAAATGGGCCAGAGCCTCCAGAAAATGAGTTGTTTTGATATTTTTAGTGATTCAATATATGAAGGCAGAGAAAATATCGCTGTTTGCTGTAATTGTCTTCTGTAGACTCATTTAAACAAACAAAAAAAAATCACCCAGACCTAGCATAATTATCAGGCAGTCTTATTGATGTACAGAGCAAGCAGACTGATACAGGCTACAGGTAACAAGTCTTCTATATGGCCTGGACCCAGTGACCAGCCTGGGTGTACTGTATAGAGTACATGTGCCAAATGACATGGTAAGTAAATTGCTGAGGTTTGTGTTCTCAGGCATACCAGCAGTATTTACATGAATTGATAAAATGGCTCATGGCATTATAGAATAGGTTTTAATCTTGCACAGGGTAGGTAGGTTTGTACTGTTTTATTTGACCCTTCTTTTATGTTGCTTTCTATGCTCTGGTATAGAACCAACCCAATATAATTCAATTCACTACTACTTTACCCTTCAGTTAGAGCAAACCTACAGTGAGCACACAAAGGCCACTGTGATGGTATCTTCTTTGATCTTCAGCTTGCTCAATCTACTTCCTACTGTGCTGGCTCACAATTTCATTTTAATAGTTAAGTAGTTTGGACATCATTAAAAGAACTGTGTCTGGAGGCAGTGATATGGCACTGATCAGTTTGTCAAGTAATTCCATTAAAAAAAAAAAAAAAGAAAAAAAGTTCACAGTTCTGTCCTGATATGATGTAGAAAAAATGTCTCATTAAAAACAACTTTTGTAAAATACTTTCACCCATTTCAACTTAAAAAAAAATGAGAATAATTTCTGGAGACTAGCTCTTTCCAGTCTAATACATCATCTTCTTTTAATCTCCAATAGTTCCTACTTTTTTTCTAGCAATTATTAATAATTTTGTTGCTCTGCTTAATTTTCATAAGTGGGCTCAAATATATTTTTGGAAGCTCTACAGACGAAGGACTGGGCTATGATTCAGGCTAAATGCCCGTTCAACATGAAAGTCGGGTCAAACGCAAGCCTACCAGCCCTGGGCAAGATTAAAACCTATTTCTTCCAAACTGGGTAGAACAAAATATAGTCTGTAACTTTATTTGATGATTCTGTCCACAAAATGAGTCAGGTACCTATCTGTCAGTGGATGTAGAATACCTCTATATAGTTTCCTATAGGTACCCAAGTTTCCTCCTATAGACACTACCAAGGGGCTGGCATGCCCATACCAGGGCGTTAGGTCAGAAGTTTCATTGACATTCACAACCTAGTATTCTGCATTTATATTTGATTCACCTGGTTTTATTATTTATTTATTTTTTCCAAGTAATTTTCCTTTATTGACAATTACCTAAGTGGCAACCAAGTAGTGATGTGCTACTGAATAGATGTTTTTCTCCAAGCCTGGCATTTGGAGAAGTTAACCTGGAGGTAGTGACCATTTCTGACATTCTGTTTTGCATGATTTGAGGCAGTTCTTACCCTGCCCTTCTCAAATATTAAGGAAACACTTACCTATTTTTTTTCTTGTCTATTCCTGCCAAGACTGCTTTATCTAAAGGGGCACTCACTGAGCAGGGGATGGGCTGCAGCTTGGTGGCTGGTGTATTTTTATAATATCTAGAAGACAGTGATTTTGCTCTACATCTTTTTGCTGCTAGCACTCGCATCTTCAATGCACTAGGTAGGTAAATTGAATGAGTAATTTTGAGTAAGTATGGCATAGTACAGTGAGATAGCAAAAAAAAAAAAAAAAAAAACCCAAAATCTAGATTATTATCCCTGTAGGATAATAATCTGGAAGGAGTTGAGGAGTTGCTGGAGTGGAGTATAGAGGCAAGGGCAGGATGAAACGCTAGCTGACGTGATGATGTGCAGCAGAAGGAGCAGTCTGTGATCTCTGCGGACTAAAGAGAAAACCAGAGGGGGACACAAACTAGCTCCAGAAAAGGTGTTTCACTCTGCTATTATTGGAGTAGAAAATATGTGGTCCCTGGTAAGTTTTCAGGGTGGTATTTCTAACTGGGCTGAGTTTACCCTGCTGTGTGGAGGCAGAACTTTTACCTGTATTAGTTGTTATCATTCACTGTTTCACCTGATAACCCACCTGTAGCCGGACTGGAGAGGTTCATGTGTTTGGTCTGCAAATCCATCTTGTCTGGGGGCAAACTGCTACTAATGCCACCTGCTCTTGCAAAGGACTGCTGTTTCTTGGGAGAATCTGCAGATATAATACTGTATCTTGAAGGTGATTTGGGATTTCAGTTACTTTACATATGCTCAAAAATGTTTCTGCATGCAAATCTGGTGGATAGAAGTGTGTGAATACTGAGGCTCAATTAAGACGGCATTAAAAACGTTGCTAGTTTAATCTCTCTGTCCACATTCTCTGATGTAGCTGTTTTGTTTGTCAGATGGAAAATAATAGATCTGAAAGTTGAAGTTTAAACAGAGTAGAAACAATTTATGCCCAGCAAAGGCCATAAAGAAGAGCTACTAGATGTAGAAAGATGAAATGATTTTATCAAAAGTGCTTGTCTGCAGTTTTATTTTTACTTTCTTATATTCCTTTCTAAAAACTATACATTAGGTTATGGTAACTATTAATGCATATGTAACTTCATAATTTCTGATCCATTTGTCTGAGCAGGTATAATTTACCTGCAAGGACTGGATATGAAATAATTTTCCAAGTATAAATGAATGTAGATCTTCAGTTTCCCACCCTGAGAAAAAAATAGCGAGACAAACCCACAGAGAATACCTCAAGCCCTGGTATCTCTTAAAATAACAGATGAAAAAAGAAATTTGAAAGCAAAACGAAGAGATAAAGAAGCATCAGCCGCTCAAACCCCCTAGGTATTATACCTTCCAGTGTGCACCATCTGACTGACACACTTCTCCATATGCTGAGGAGGAGAAAGAACTATTCCCAGCTAACCCACAATTATGCCTTCATTATTTCTTTTTAATCTCCTCAGAGTTCCCATAGGGCCTCATATTTGGTTAGATGAATGTCCCTGCAACAGACCAACTTAGAAAGCTCTGCAAGTCTAGAAGAAAACTTTCATGTTATGTTTAGTGCAAATTTGGTCCTGAGCTATTTTTATCTTCTCACTCTCCTTTTTGTTCCATCATTAAATTAATTATTTTCAGGCCTGCTTTCAATCTCATCGAGTAGAAAGATTTGTTAGTAGGGAATAAGGATGATAGATATATTTAGTAATCATTTTTTCCCTGTTGTGTTTTTAGAGGTATTTCTTTTTGGATATTTATTTTTCGTAAATTAGGTGATTTTTAGGTGTAAAGAAGGATTAGGGCCACTTAGGTAATTCTGAAAGAAAAATCTCTAGATTTCACTGGAAGTAAGAGTGGGGCCTATCAGTTGTGTCAAATGTACTTGATGTATTTCATGCTCTGTTCCATGCAGATCTAGCTGAGATAAAATGATATAAACTGAGATAAGTATTTTTGCCTACCTATTTTGGGTGTAAAGTTATTTTGCTTGGGGGCCCAAAGTATGAACAGTATAGTATTAATATGGTGAAATTGCTACAATTATGTCGTACTCCTACATTACCTTTGATGTGATATTTTGCAAATTGTTCTGTGCAGAATTATTTTGCTATGGTTACATTGTAAATGTCATTTTGTGACGAGATACTTCAAGATGTATATAATGACTTATAATAAAGTTTATGGAAGAATCATAAATAAGAGATTAAAATCTTATATATTGTAATGTTTTTTTGCATAATTTTTCTGTACCACCTGTCCTAGCTGCCTGTATTTGAGCATTATCTTTCTTTTGTGCTTTTAGAGGTTTTCTCAGTGAATTTATTGCTAAGAGAAGGTGAGAGAAGGACAGGGCTGGGTTTTGTGTCTCGAGCAGGTATCTTTTCTTTAAGACCAACAGCCGCTCTCTCTGGTTCTCAGCTTCTGTCAAGTCTGTAGCAAAATCCAGTTGGAAAAGTAGGTTTTCTGTTGTGGCTGCCAAGTCAGTCAATTAATAACTTACTCTTTGATTTTTGTTAGCTTCAGGTAACATCCTTGACACTATTGGTCCCTACTAAATTTAAATGAAGTGATTGCTTAAGTATAAATCTTTGGAGGTTCTTAACAGGTCCAAGAGAGTTATCTTCTTATTCCCTACTCTTTTTAGTGTCAACATGGAAAAGTGGGGAATGGATCCCCAAAGGACAGTTTGAATCAAGAACTGCAAAAGCCAAACACACTGCAAGACACACAGTATTGACTGGAATAAATGTGTGTGATGAAGAAAAGAAGAGCAGCAATTACAGTATATTGAAAAGACCACATTTCTGCATTTCCAGAAATTTAAAGAAAGAAGAAATAAAAACCACATTTGCGGTCATACTGCTAACTGGAAGCAGGAAAGCATTGGCACTCTGGAGCAGGGTCAGACACAACCTTTTACTGTGGCTTGCGGATGAAGGCTGCAGAAATACACTTAATGGACTGAGAAAGAGGGTGTTGAAAATAGATCCATGAATGATAATTTGAAAAATAAGTTGCCAGTCCCAATAACATTCCTAAACCCACATCTTAGAAAGCATTTATGCTATTTTTGGAACATTATGAAGTCCATCAGAAAGTGCAATCAGCTTTGAATGCAATAAAATAAAAATCAGGTTTGCAATTATGGTCTGGTTAAAATCTCCAAAAAGGTGGGGGAGGAGGAACTCTTTCTGAGACAGAACTTGTAATGGCTTTTGTAATGGAAGTAGTCAGTAGCTATTGGTAATCTTCATATTTCATTGAGAGTAATTGTCTTAGAGAAGGTGTTTTACTGGATTGTCCCTTAGTAAAAATTTTTATTTAGTCTTTTTTTCTTTAATTGGGTTAAAGCTGTAATTTAAAGTGTTTAAAGTACCTCTTGTTCAGTTAGATACATGCTGAAAATATTAAAGACAAGTCAATAAAACCAAGATGCGTTTATTAGACCATGAAAATATTTCAAACATGACGTGGTATGCTGCTAATGAAGAAGAAATTGGGGTCAGTGGGATGCAAGAAACTCACCTTTTCCAATCCTCCCACCCCAGGTTGTTGAGCCTTGAAGCACAGTCATGGCGAGGGCCTTGCCTTGATATATATATATATATTTTTTTTTTTTCTTTTTCCTAGTGCTTGGGTGGTCACATAGGTCTGTTTGTAGGTTGGATTTAGGTGCAGACCTTTTGCAATATTTTCATTTTATATCATATACTTGCCAGGTGGGTCTTGCTATAGCACAAGAGGTTTGTGGTACACTTTTCTCTGAAGAAAATGGATGTGAGGAGAAGGCAGCTCTGTCCGTGGCTAATTTGGTGCCCAGGACATCTTTGCACCTCCTTTTATCTTTGTGACCTCCCACTGCTTGCCCAAGCTGATGTGCTGGTGTAGGCTCTGCAGGCTGACGTAGTTGTGAGTACAATTTGTTTGAAAGGAGAATGAAAGGAGGAAAAAAAAAAAAAAAAGAGAGAGAATTAGTCAGGTTAAAGATTTGGGCTGGAAGGAAGGGTGTTGTTTTATGCTTGTAAACTCTTATTAGAAGGCCATTTGAAATGTGTGTCAAGGATACCCAAGGGACCTGGCTTGCTGCTATCTCCAGTCTCCTTTTGAAGATGGGAATCTGAATACTAATATTGCCATTGTTCCTGTGATCATGCTAGAAATGACCATCACTGGTGGATTTTTCTAAGTGATAGCAGCCTTTGGAAAACAAACCATGGATAAATAGCATGCCCTGTGTGTTTTCAGTGTGTATGAATTTTCTGCACCCTTCCCCCACTTTTCTTTTTGTTGTTGTTAATCCAGCGATAACTTCTCCTGCAAGTTCATTCCTACCCCTAGGCTCAGTCTCTTAAGGACATACTGTGAACTGATGCTTAATTAACCACCTGCCTCCCCAATAAGAGCTCACTCCGATATGATCCTGAAGGGGCTCTTGATGTAAGAAAACCCAGATTTGTTATTACAGTCACTCATTTTATATTGCTTTAGTGTGTTTCATGTCATAGCAGGCAGGAGGTGGGGAATGGTATCTCAGTAACATGTTTTGGGTACCAGATTTGTTAAAATATATATGTTGGAGATGAAAATTAAGGACTTTGAAGGAATTAACTGAGATGAGCCATATGAGTAAAATTAAATCACCTCACTTTTAAAGTATCTTTTAATTTTAATTTTTATTTTTTTGCTTTGTCATGAAGCAAAATTAGTTTAAGATTTAAAAGTCAAGAGATCAACCAATAAGCCGTGATCTGTGGACTTTATACCCAGACTCTTAGCTACTGCTGTAGCTCAAGCAATCCTCAGTTTGTTTAAAGCTGAAGTGCTTCGAATTAAACAGCTACAGAAAAATTAAGTTTTCAAACCTGGTGATGGAACAGATTTAATGAAAATTCTATTTAAAGTTGTGCTGTGAGGGCGATATTATGTGCTTGTACTGAGTGCCAAGTTGTGTGCCTGTGTATTAGGCGGAATATATAATCTTGCGTGGTTGAATTTTCGGGCATGGATATCACTCAGCAGAAGGAAATGAACACATACGAATAATGTTCAAAGATAATTATGCTAGTTTTTCAGCCTAAATACCTTGGAATGTACAAAGACAGTTCATAGACAAAGGGGACACTAGTAAAATTCACTGCAATAGATTTCTCCATTCATAATGACAGGAACATCTCTCTCAATATTACTTAGCTAATGAAGGAATAGATCTGCTGTGAAGTTCCTAGGAGGCTCATTTTCTTGAGTACAGTAGTAAAAGTTAGCTGATGAATGACCTAAACTGCTTAATGTTTCTACTTATAACTTCTGAGCAGCAAGGCGTATCTAGGAGAGTACTGAAGGAGTTATCCTCAGGAGGCCCCAGTGTCCTTGTAGGTTGTCAGAGTCAATGAGCCAGGTTTATTTCAAATGGCTCCTTAAATGAACATTTATTTTGTGCCAGTAACACGTTTTTGATTAACAGCTCCTTTTGACTAATTTGCTTCCCAAAACAGCCCAATAAAGGACTCGTTTAAAACATAATTAAAAGCATGTTATTGCTAGTAGTTAATACTGATTAAAACAGGCATTAAGACAATTATCGTTGAAGGAAAGTAAGCACCCCGTAGTTAGTATAGAATCCATTCTTACAGTTTTTATGCATTGCATACAGAAATGGGCTGCCTGCCAAATTTGCGGAAGTTCTTATTCAGCACTTAATTGTATCAAAATTTGATTCCAATTAATTTTTTAATGGACAAGCAATCTGACAATATTTGTGTTAGATATTGTTTTTTATTTTCTTCGGATACTCTCATTTTCAACAAGTTAAAGTTAACATCATCTCCTGTCTGGTTATCAACTAATAAGAAAAGTATCCCTCTTATTGTGCTTCTTACTAATACTTTAAATAATGTAGTTTGAAGTGTGGTTTCTTCACTGGGCTACAATTTTGGATCTTTATTTTGTGCCTCTGCAACTTCAGAATGAGCAGTTCAGTTGCAGCGTTGAAAAAATAAAGAAAAGAAAAAAGAAAAAGAGCAAAATTCTGACAGGGGTGGCAGTTATTTTAGGTGCAGAAACAGAAGCCAGTCTGAAAATTGTAAGCACTTAATGTCTGTTTTTGGTAGTTGAATAGACAGGAACTTCACTTAGAATATATCCCAAATTTTAGAGAAAATAGGCACAGAAATATAGAGATAAGGACACTGATTATAAGCCAGTAGTTTTTTGAAAATTGCTGTACGGAAAGTAAATATAAAAGTATTTGTCGCCACTTCTAATCCTTACATGAAAGTTCAATTTGTCATTTAACATGTGCATTTCTGTCTTGATTATCTTGATTCCATAATTTCTCAGCTACAGTCTACATTATACCATTGCAATTCATAGCAAAGAATAATATATGTCCCTTCTAATCCATTTTAATTTAATAAATTGTTTAGAATGCATGAAAATCTGAGGTTGTTTTTAACAGTTACTTCATCTTTAGTTCAAGATTTTTGAGAGATTTTATGAAAGAACTTTCTTTCATTGTTGATTTCAGCTTTTTCTCCTTTACATCAATCTAGTAATAGATTGATGTCTGTCAATCTATGATTTCTGTCATATTGGACAATGACAAATTATTACCCAATCTTTTAAAAATGGACTAAGGGAAATATTGTTCTAAGTTTCAAATGTGCATTTTGTTATGTTCATTTTTATTATTATCAAAATAAAGAAGAAAAAATTAAATGTAAGTATACTAAAGATTATTTAGCACAGAGCTTTACACCTTTGGCTGTATGTAGCAGGACCGTGCTCTCAGCCTCCACATTACACTAGGATTATGAGGGTGAGCTGTCGGGGATCTGAAATGTTCTCTGGCACCAAGCTTCAGTTTCCAGTTAAAAGCTGTCTGGTGCAGTGGGAACAGAGTGGGATGGATGTGTCACTGGAACTTTGAAGTTTGATGGACTTGAAAGGCAAGTGCATTACCTACTGCTCTTGTTCTCTGTAGAAACGAGTCTTGGAAAGCTGCTTTCCTACCTGAAGGGGCTGTCGTGAGTCTAGCATCTCCTTTATTTGAGGCTTTCACAGTAACCTCAGCTAAAAAAGGAACAAATTTCCCAAGTTTGACAAGTATAGAGGATGTAATGTGTCTAATTATCCTAATCCCATGGCTGATATAGCTGATGGCTGTGGAGGAAAGTAAATGGAGATAGTGTGGAGCTGCTTTTCCCCAACCTGAACTGTCTCTAGGAGGAAGGCATGAAGATTTTCAGCTTGTGGACTGATGCAAAAAGCAATCCACTTGTGATTGCTAGGCTTGGGATTGTTATTTCTCTCTGTGTGTGCTAAACTGTGTGATGCCCCACAGCTTTCCTAAGTGCACGGGGATCTGCCCTGCATGGGCTGTGCCCCCCATCCACCTGGGAAACCTGCAGTGCAACAAGGAGCCAAAGCCACCAGCTTCTGCTCTGCACAAAACTGCCAGCAAAGATAGCTTTTGCATTTCTCCTTGGTGCGCTGTTTGCTGTTTACTATTTCATTGCTTAGGTTACTGTGCATATGTTGCTATAACAGTTGTTCACAGTACATACATTAAATAGAGCTTCTGATAATATTGTCTATAATAGATATCAATAACAGCCATGCTATAGCATGCGATGCCCACAATGGGCACAGTAATAGTTTCAGGAAACACTGAGCAGTTTGAGTTCTATGTCTGCTGACAGCAGGCTTCTTGGTGTGAAATGGAGGCTTTGCAAACACCCCTGCTCTGGAAAATACTTGCCATTTGATTGCAGAACTTGCCATTACTGCTAGATCACATCTAGAAATAATTGCATGTGGCAAGGCGATCAGTACCTTGCTTGGTTAGTGGTCCCAAAGCTTCTGAGATGTGATGCTGTGAGTCTGACCCTAATGTGTAATGCCCTCAGTTTATAAGCATGGGGAACCTCTCCCTTAAATCAATCCAAGTAAAGCTGAAACCATCTCTGAAAGTACTTGATCCTCTTTCCACTGCAGAACCTTGCTGACCTCCTTGGGCGCAGATTCGGTCTGTGATCTAGGTGGTAAGACAACACATTGTCTACTGAAGAGGGAAAATGAAAATTATGGCATTGTATATAATTAAAATATCATTTTTTTCCCCCAGTTATTCTTCTGAAAATATCAGATGTGTATGCAAACGTCTCAGGGGAACTAACATCTTTCTCAGTTTATCTGTTTTAATTAAACTGTTAGTTAATTCTTGATTCTTGGGTGTAAAGAGGGAGAGAAATCATCTGAAATTATTCAGTTACTATAGTTTAATGGATTTTTAACAATTACAGAATGAAAAGCAACAAAAATAAATAATACAGTTGTTAAAGCTAATAATGTAACAAAGGTAAAAAGACATCCCTGTAGGCTAGAAGAAGTATTAAAAAAACCCAAACAACGCTACAATCAAAGACTAGTCAGCTTTCTTGTTGTTTTCCCCCTAGATGCTCTGGCTATTAATAAGATGTTTGCAAGAACATCTGAGGAGTGTGGGGCAGTAAGGGAGGAAAAAAAAAAAACAACAACAAACACACACAACAAAATAAGACTTTGAAAATATAGCAAATAGGTGATGGGAGTTGGGCTTAGTCATAGACTAGAGGCAGAATCTGGGGTTTTAATAGTGATTTGGAAACATGAGGTTGTTAAAGTCCATGCGAATGCCTGTGGTGACAGAAGGAGATGAGGGGAGGAAGGAAAAGGGGCTGGTGCACTCAAAGCAGTCACTTCTGATGGAACTTTGCAATAGCAACCTGAAATGTAAAGCGAGATCTTCCAGTGCAGAGGAAATAATATTCCTGGTACAGAGTTATGAAATGGTGACAGCCTGGAGAGTTATACCTGTTCCACAAAACTAATTTAGATGATATTTATAGGAAGACTGTGCAAGGTTTAAGAATAGGCTGGCTAGAAATAAGAGATGAGGCTCAATACTTGTATGGTGTGAGCTTAAGTTGTCCCCATTAAACAAGAGAGGCAATGACAGCAAAGAAGGGGGGAGGCGTTCAGAAGGAGATGTGGGCATACACTCTCAAAGGGAAGAAGTAAAACCTGCTTCTGAAGGTCTTGCTGATAACCAAGAACAAATGCTTTGAGATTTTGTGGAGGGGTGGTTCCAGTGGACTGTAGAGATGAAGTGGTTTCTATAGCTTTGAGAGACAAGCACAAATCTCCCACCAGCACAGGGTGCTAGAGATCTGCAGAGCTCCCTTTACCATTGTAGTGGGACGAAGAGGACAATTTTGTGAAGAAAGGAAATAAGAAAACAGAAAAGCTTATCGAGTGTTCCCTATTTTCCCAGTGAAAACCTATGCCTGTGGAATGAATAGTGGAGGCCAGAGGGGAAAACAGCGTGGAGACACATTTTGAAAGCCGGTTTACCTGCAAATGCAGCAGAGCTGTAAGTGAAGTAGTGTGCTGGAGATGACTCTGTCCCTGGGTGCAGGTGGGATTGCTCCTCTCCTGGGGGCTGAGGGCCTGGAGGAAGAGGTGGGAAGGTCTGCCAAGGGTGGTGGGACATGTGTGCAAACACAGAAGCCTGCAACTCACACTGTGAGGCTCCCAGGTAGCAGTGAGAAGTGGAAAGCAGCAGTCAGGTCCCAAAACAGGCTGTGAGGATTCTTTTATTGTAGGCAAAATCTTGGGCAAAGTTTTCAGCAAGTGTCTGAAGCAGATAAATTAAAGCCACACAAGCAAGGATCCTCTTACAAGGACATGGGCAGAAAGTTGTGCAGAAAGCTTCCTACTTCAGCCCTGCCTTCCCAAGTCACTTTGAGCTTTTGGTATTTGAAAGTTAAATTTCTAATTTTATTCAAATAAAGCCTGGCATTCTTGGGTTTTTAAGCTTTTTGGTCTTTAGGGATCCACTGTAGGTGATGGTTTCAGCAGATCCACTTCAAAGCTTTGGCAGATTCAGTGTCCTATCATAGCATATACTGATTAGTGAAGCTGTGGGCCAAATTCCTGTGGGATATAACCCAACAGATACAATAGTATTATGCTGGAATTAATCCACTAAACCAAAACTGTAAACCTGTGCACACTGAAATGGCAAATTTCCAGTCAGTTCCAGTAAACATAAGGATTGGGACTTAATGAAGAGATTGGAAAATCGTGTGAATATTCTAGGATTGCAAATAACAAGATCTAGGGGCTCTTTTTTTCCAGAAGGAGAAAAAATGTTTGTTTAAGGAACGTATAGTATATTGGAATAACAATATGAAACCGCAATATTGATAATAACCCATTTTCATGTTTGCTGAATTTAAAAAGAAAACAGGGATGTGTAACATGTATATATAAAATTACAAAGAGGGCATTTCTCATTTATACCTAGAAGGGGAAATAAAACGTATATACATGTGAGATAAAACAAAAAAAAATGAGTCAGTAAAAATAGAAAACTAGAAAAACCTTTAGTCCCAGTTTTAATGTGTAGTATTATTGCTGATGTCAGATATATTTAGCTTTTGACAGTCTATTATAAATGGAAATGAAGTGTACCCTTCTTAATCAGAAACGGTAAGCTCTAAAAGTGTGTGTTTTGATACATTCTTTGCTTCCAAACCCACTCAGAAAGCCATTGCATATCAAAATGCTTGAGATGTCTTCCTTGCTGTGGCAAGCCTTCTTCTCAGTTCTGTAAAGGCTAATAAGGCTACGGTTTTGTTGATACATTTAGAAAGAGAGTGTATTTGGAAGGAAAAATTGGATGCTGAGCTTTTGTTGTGATAGCTCTAAGACTCTGTATTTTGGCTTAGAGTTCTAAGACTCCATTTGAAGAAGGAAAAAAGGAGAGAAACCAGCAGAAATGATTCAGGTGTCAAACAAAAATCTCTTCCAAGAATAAGATTTATTTCACTCTGTAACCCCTTGCCAGAAGTTTGTGTTTTTGGGAAATGAAAATTTCTGTCTTGGTGGTATTAGTAAAGCAAAACCAGCTGAGCACATTCAAACAATGGACAGAGTATGTCTCTGCTAATTTTGAATTTTCTGGCTTTTGTCACTGTATGTCACAACCATAATTATTATTTAAACATAGAGGTGAACTGCAAAACAGAAATGAAACTTTAGCTGAGAAATGCTGTATGAAATAAAAGTTCCTGCTAAGTCGTGCAAATCTTCAGCATGGCCGCACATTTTAATGTAACCTTGTTTGATATTTCATCTGCCATCTGAAATTAGCCTGGTATAATGAGAAGATCCCAATGAAATATTTATGTGCCAGTGAAAAATAAGTTTGTAAGGGGGTTGCTGTGGAATTTGGGCATTTATTCAGATTGCATGGTAAGCAGAGATTTACTCTCTCAGCAGAGACCCTGATAGCCTGGTCCTTACCTGAGACCTCTTGAGAGCCTGATCTGGTGCTGGGGGTGTCAGGTTTGCCTTCCTCCTTCTAGTTGGCAGATCACTTCTTCCAGTTAACATGCAACCGTATTTGTGGGTTTGTGCTTGTCTAGTATGGAAAAGTTCACCTTTCAGCAAAATTGCTTTTGAGTCTTTTTTTCATCTCATTTTAACACTCAAGTCCACCAGCATAACAAAAATCTATGTTAAAGCAGCTTAACAAAAATCTTTGCAAATATACTCCCTGTCTTGAAATAGGTAATTTTTCTTGAAATAGGTAATTCACAACTGGCTGTCTTCACTTCCAGTGCAGGCAGGTTTAGCATTAGAACTGCTGATAGCCTGCAATGCTTGCTCCTTTCAAATGCTGGGAATATTGGTAAAAGTTGCTTTTTAAACTGCTACAGGTTTGTTAGAAATGATGCTTATGTTGTAAGACTCCTATATTTTAGCTAATGCGTCCTGGGGAAGGATAAAAAATCTTGCAAGTAGACACTCATTTCAATATGGGGAAACACTACTTACATTTATTCATATCACTGTGAAAAACACATATGACAGCTTAAAAAGTATATGTGTGGTTGAACTGGTTTAAAAACGTAAATCAATAATATTTTTATTTTTTTATTTTAATGTACACGTATGTATGTATACAGGGAAAAATCAATGAATTCATGCTCACTGTTCCAGTGCTCTTTCACTATCTCTAGAGTCCAGCTTCATCTATTTTGTCCTTCAATTCTGGGACTATTAGTTTGGCTGTTTGGAGGGCCTGCTGATAATTTCTGAATGACTTTAACTAGAAGTAGCAAGGGATGGAAAACTTGAAGGAGGGATACAGGACCCCTCTCAAACTACCTCTCATATCTATACAGTTAATCTAAAAAGATAAAGAGGCTTTTAAATTCAGGTTTATTCAGCTTACAATATTGCAGAAAGAGCCCTTTTCGTGCAGCAGCTTCTGTGCTGGTTGCTAAATCAGACCAGAACTGAAAGAGAAATGTTGCTTAAACATTTGAGAGTCGTGCTGAAGTGCATGGATTGAGTGGAAATGGAGGGTTAATCTTGCATACAAACAGTAGACAGAGTAGATTTCAGCATGGTTAAGACATAGGACCTACTTCAGTAATCATCAAAATAATTATATGAAGTACTTTCCTCACCTGGAGGGAGCTCTGACCTTTGTGTAGTTTTACAAAAGCTATTCATTATTTCATTTTTTTCCCATGAAAAGCAGTTTATATGTCAATCCTTAGAAATACCCTTATGTACTATTTGTTAGATCTGTTCAAGTAAGCTCTGAAATGTTAAAGAGAATCCTGAATAATGAAAAAAAAATGCTATTGGTAACAGTAGGCAATATGATATTAAGTCACTGCTGTTCATACGCTCTGGTCTCTGCTGCGTTCTTTTTTTTTTTTTTTCTCCTCTGGAACAAACTAAACAGGCTTTGGCAAAACAGGATCTTATAACATCAAACTGTACTAAAGGCAGATTTCCACAAAGTGCTTGCACAGCACAGAAAGTTTAAGTGTTGGCACCAAGACAGGTTTGTGTGGTACAGAAGAATTCTTATATTTGAATGTTTCTATCTTACAAGCCTTTATATGTCAAACTTTAAGTGGAATTGACTGTTTATCCCAGTTGATTTTGACTAGTGACGCCTTCCAGGTTGGAGGGCGCTCACTTCACTCTGTTTCCCATCAGCACTCCTTGACTACCGGCATGTGGTGCCAATTTGTTCCTTCTGTACAGAGAAGAAAAGAAGTTTGGATTTAATTTTAAGCCTTGACACAAGGTTTAATTTGCTAAAAAGGGGAGCTGTGCCATTGTAAATCTTGGAGGAGACACCAAGGTTGCAAAAATTGTCAGCCCAATCTGTTTTAAGCACCATTTCAGTCGTTCCATTAAAGGAACAATATTCCTTTTCACAGCTTGTTCAGCTGTATCAAAGCACACCGGTTAACATGTAGTTGGCTATTTATTGTACCTTTTCTTGCTTTCTGATCAAATTTTTATGATAAAAGGAAATTTATGTGCTGAAAACGATTTATCAATACATTAAAGGGAGAAAAAAAAAGATTTGATTTCAGGTGACTAAATGTCAAAGCACAGTAGTTTATACGTTTACCATGAGGAGTCACAAAGAGAATAAAGGGTGTTTCCACTGAAATCTCCCCAGACTTACAGAAATAAGTGCATTGTGGCTCTATTATTATTTTCAGAAGAAAACTGTGGTAGAGCATGATATTGCATGTAGAAAGCCAATTTATATATATATAAATACATACATACATACATACATATATACATATATATTTATTCCTGGTGTCAGACCACACTTAGCTTTAAAGACCAGCTGGTCCTATGGGCAGATTCTGGTCTCTGCCAGGATGATGTACGTAGTCCTCTTTCCTCACCCCTTCACACTGTGGAAGAGGAGAGAGTTTAGTATGAAACCCCATGTCTTTGATGAGGTTTTGGTCATTCCTTTCAGTAGGGTCAGGGCTTTAGCCTCCATCCCAATTCTTTGTCAGTGCTTTCTGATCCGTGATGATATTATCAGGAAAATCAGTATGACATGATGGGATTTGGTAAATATTTATTTAAACTAGTCTGGTTTTAAAATAAAAATAACCTCTTAGTTTGTTAAAACTCAGAAAATTGAAAGTATAGCAGGAAAGTTATAACACATTAATGTATGCTAAGGCTTTACAGGATCTTGTTTTAGTCCTGTTTTATTTATTTATTTATTAAGAAATGGATGTCTGACCCAATAGTTCATTTATGATCATCTGTCACGTAAGTCCTTTTTATTTCTTGGATTAAGTGCTGCAGAAATAATAAATCATAGCTGCTCTTTTGGCGCTGTTCCAGCTCATGCTGTCAATCTGGGCAGTGTGCATGTGTAATGTTTTAAAGTTAAATTCTGCAAAACAGCAACTTTTTGTTAACTTTGTGCTATGACTGCCTGGATTAGCTTTTGGGATAGTTTCCCTTTTCCCACATACCATGGGTGACTAATACAGTGATTCTAATATATTTTACATTATAATTAAAACAACTTTAAGATGTGTTTTATTCTAAAATATAAAGGTTATGCTTTCTTGCTCCTTCTAGTCCTTATTGTGAAGAAAGCTTTAACCCCTTTTGGAGAGATGGAAAAAAAAAAAAAAGACAAACTCTGAAACCTCTTTTGATGTCTTACACTTACTGCTGTTTCTAAGCCACATATCTTGTGTTATTAACATGTGTTTTCTTTTTATTTCCTCTGATATGGTTGACTGAGTGGATAGATGTATTTACCCTGAAATGTTTTTCAGTATTAATCAAATTGAACTGTGATGTAGTATTACAGAGAAAACAGGGGAAATCAGAGATGTGCCACAAACTGGACCATTCATCAAAAACATTGCTTTCCTTTGGGCGTTCACAACTGGAACGAAACAGGACCTGGTTCTAAATTTCCAGTGAGTCTGCTGAATACACAGACTGCTAAGGCTTTGCCAAAGCAGAAGGGAATGTGGGTCCTGTTTTGTTGTTGCCTAAGGACCAGGGTGCAACTGGGGGGCAGGCAGAGGTGGGAGCTGTTGATATTTCCCCACGTGAGCTTGGGAGTACATGGGGCTGCAACAAGCAGCTCCAGTCCATGTGGTTCAAATACTGGCCCTTATACCCCGAAGCACTAACATTTTGATTTTTTCCAGATTTACAACCATGCTCGATGTTGTTCATCATGTGCCCATTCTGGATTAGAGGATTTATGGAGTGGAGGTGTTGGTTGTTGTACAGAAAGTTGTTTAGCCTGTTTAACTGTGCAGCTCCTTACTTATCAGCTCTGTCTCTCAGATATTTTTCCCTCTGTGTTTATAACAGGATAGTTGTGTCCCCTGCAGGTGAAGGAAAAATGGGCTCCCACTGCCTCTGTGGTTACTGTTTGTGCTTCACTGTAACTTCATAGTGGAAATATCCATTTAACCATTCTGCTGGGCTCAGTCAAAAATTCTTGTTTCTGAGTTGCTACATGTCATTAATGTCCGATGCACATTTGATGGAGTTGTGGGCATAATCTTTTAATCACCCATAATAAAGACCAGTTATAAACGATGTGCCACTTCTAAAAATTTAACCTGAACAATTTTACTACGTTCCGTTAAAGAAGATAGCTACTGCAAAAGGGTTTGCTTAGACCATGATTCATCATTCCTATTTCCAAGGCACAGATATTTGCTGTGATATACTCCAGTTATGCTAGTGAGTAGGATGGTCTTATTGTAAATGTTTTGTATGTGGTGACAACGACATTGCTTTTAATGTGGGGAGTTTGTAAGCAGTGGCCTGGTTTGTGCATCCATCTGATCTGGAGACCAGCCTCAAATTCAAGTGAGCCCAATGCTGGCTTCTGGTGAGAGAAGCCTGACCTCCCCGCTCCAGCTCTCTGACCACACCAGGCATGGGGATTTGAATAAGTGCCTAAAGCTGCCTGGAGGCCGGGGGGTTCCCACCTCCCACTATCCTGCCAACAGCAGGAGATGCCATCGGAGGGATGCCATCACATTTCTCTTAGAGGGAGGCTGCTCCAAGCTGTTGTCTCCTCATCCTAATTGCCCTGATTATTGCCATTTAGGGCAAGGCAACCACTCTGTTTGGGATTAGTAGGAGATGCAAGGTCTTGTGATGAAGCATGACATTGTTTACCTGCAACAAACACAAACAGAGTGAGAAATCCTCTCCCTCGTGACTCCTGGGAACATTTTGGGCATCCTGTGCTGGTCCCTGCAGACAAATTGCATTTGTAGGCACGCAGTGCTTGTGCAATTAATCAAGCATGTTCTGAAGCCAGCGTAATTTGGAAAGATGACCATTTATAGAAGATTTGTTGTTCACTGACCGCAGTTACAATTATCTGGGAGAACAGATAGGTCAGATTTATTTAATTTGCTTTTTTTGGTAAAAGCAGTATATTTTGTTAAAATTGGCTAGCAAAAAGATTTGTTTCCATGTGGGTGTGTATTTCAACACTGCAGAAAAATGGTTATTTCATAAGCTTGAACATCAATCTTTGGATTTACACAAATTTTAAATTATATTCCTAAGAGTTTATAACGGGAGCCAAGAGTTATTTTCTGGTTATTAATCTTTCTCCCCTATCCAAAAACATCCCTGAACTTTGTTTAGCTGTACAGTCTCTTCAGACTGTTGATTGTACTGTACTGGGGCTGAGAATGTTTCAGTTTATGTAACCAGTCTCTCTGTTTAAATTTCAATGACAGATCTTTTCATTTTGTTTACAGCCAAATAACAATGCAAACATGTCATGATACAGCCGTAGACATGGTGTGCGGTCATTGAAAAGGGCATTCACCAAATTGATTCCTTGGTCTTATCCTCTTAAAACTTATTAAAAGCATTTCATTGTTATGTGCGGCTATTAGTGAGCAAAAATAAGCTTTCCTTATTTACATAAGGATGATAGCTAGTCACTATGTCTTCTCAGTTATTAGTTGTTTGGTTAATCAGAAAGCTGTGTTATTACAGCGTTTTCGTAGATTGCAGTTAAGCAGAAAAACCACACATGGCATAATGGTGAAATGTTTCACTGCAAACCCAAATACTTAAGTAAAATCATATCTTTAATCTGTTTACAGCATTGCAATATTTAAATAGTTTGCATGGATTTGATTATAAACTTTTACGTAGACATATTCATGTTGTAGTATTTTGTAATACAAACGTCAATGTGAGGCAGCTTTCTGGGCATAATTAATGCTAAATGACAATTTGAAAGTGAATTCATCTAGGCACTTCTGAGCTTTCCATCTGGTCCTTATCATGCAAAGATGTCTAGTCAGCAGCGTTTGAGTTGTTTTCAAAATTCTTCCCCAACCTCTTTATGCACAGAAGACTTGCTATTTATCCTTGATGAGGTTTTCTAGCCTTCCTAGCAACTTTTTTTGATCTCCTAGGAAAGTTTTGCAAGCTTTATTGTTATTATTTTTTTTCCTAACATTTTAACAAAATTTTCTGAGATTATCAAAATCTGATCTATTTAAATTGGAGCTTAAGCTCTATTTTTGGCTGCTGTTTGAAAATCACATCTTAAAATTTTGTCCATGAAATGTATTGGCCTCCATCCTGAAACCAGTTGAGTAGCTTCCTTTCATTGCCCTGCCTACAGTGTAGACCGCTAAGCAGCTGTGCAGGAATGATGTTTCTCTCATGCTTAAGAACTTCTTCCCAGTTTCCAGTCTAAATCCACTGACAATAGTTTTATTCCCATTTATATTTGCGCTAAAATTACCTTCCTCTTTTAACATCTCTTCTTCATTTACCTATCTGCTATCCTAAACAGTCATGTTTCTCATCTGCTTTAGGATTAATATGCCACATTGAAATTGTTCTATATTTAATTCTATTTATATTAATCTAGTCTCCAAAGGCACATGATAGTTTTTAGGAATTATTACCACCCTTCCCTGTATGGATGGCATCCATTATCTTTGTTATCCCCTACAGACTTCGCCATGCTCCTGCTTTCTCCAGCAAAGTTGTAAATGAAAATTAATGACTTGTTTTTAACTCTTATTTAAGGAACTTCCCCAATACCTTCCCTCCAAATCAAGAGCACAACATTGAGGTTTGTACTTCATACTGTTTATTTCTCATTCCTTTTTCTGCTTTCCATCTCATTTCTCTTCCTTCAACTTCAGTTTCTTCTTGATGAGTGCTGTGTTTATGATAGATTTTCATGGTTTTAACAGGGATGACAATCACTGTCTTGCAAAAACATTTACAAGTTACTGCTCTTTCCTTTTTCAGAAACCCAAAGAGTGTAGGGTTAGCATATGTTTAAGATTCCCCAGATAGAACTTTTTTTTTTTTTTTTTCCTCCTCACTTAGAAATTTTGTCTGCATGAAATTCAGTGACTTAAATACATTTGTTCAGGATTTCTGGACATCTGACAGCCTGGGAAAAGCAGTAGGTCCAAATGGTCTGCTGGACATCTGGAAATCCTAGAAATGTCATCCACAGAGAACAAGTGCAGTGAGTCTCGTGTTTCCAGGAAGTGTCCAACCTGCTGCTCAAGCAGCGCCTGCATGGTTGGGGCATGCACGGTAAATTGAACTCTTCCTGGAAGTGTTAGGCTTGCTGGCCACATACAACACAGTGTATGCACATGGGCTCTTTGTCAAGGAAAACAGCAGATGAAGTGTGTGGCAACAACTGCTTACTCCACTCTATGTATATGTTCTAGAAAAAAAAAAAAAAAGAAAAAAACTTGTATTTCACTTTTTAAACTGTATTCCCATTTGTGGTTTTGAGATGTTGATGGGAATGAGTAGCCACGGATAGGGAGAGAGTATTTAAACTGCATCTGCTCAGTAAACTAAAACATATGTATATCATCTGCCTGATTTGGTTTTGTCTACAAAACTTTTGCCTGTTTTTCCTACACTTCTCATTTAGGCATTACCTACACTGGGTTGCAGCTTCAGAAGAATTCTTACCATCCTAATTAGGTGTTATCCATAATATTCATGGCTGTGCATACAGAGCTTTGAAATTAAAGTGGGCCCATAAGAAATTTTTTAAACTTCTTTTGAGTATAATATTTTGTGTGTCAATGACACTCTTCATAAAGGTGAACATCTAATCCAATGATGAAATAGAGATCAAAAGCCAGGAAAATAAAATTGAAAGTGTGAAACAGTCCTGTGGAGATAGCACAAAGAAAAAAAAAAATTCAATGAGGTGACAAAAACAAAACCAAAACACAATATCCAGCCAATATCATCAAATCTATTCAGCTACTGGATACCAGATGATTATGACCACTGCTAAAAATGCTGTAAAGAAGCCAAGTCAACTTGTAGCAAATGAGGAAGAATATGATAAGTGTTTTAAATAAAACACCCAGGAAACAAATCTCTTGGATTTCCAAGAAACACTGCTTTTTTTTGGAAAGTATACAAAAACATACCCCATATTCCTGAACAAACATATATAAGTGCTAGGGACTAAGAGATTAATTCTTCCCCAGCATCTAAAACACTATCAAATACCCCAGACTTCATTTTTTTTTTTAACTAATCAACACCTGAGGATGTTTAATAGAGGGTTATTGCTAAGAGGAGAATATATAGAGCTACCTGGCATAGAGATTCATATTCACGTGCCTGAATAAACTGCAGGCAATGTCTCCAGTGGAAACTTCCCAAAACCATGGAAAGAAAACAGAAGCATGGAATCAGGCCATGTGGTATAAAGAATTTAGAAAACACACTAAGTTCCATATCAATGCTTTTTCTTAAATGTATTTAACAAAAGAACTATTTCCTTTCAATATTTTCAAATTTTAAAGCTTTCTCTCCCTTCTGCCTTTTAGAAATAGAACTGCTCAAAGAACTTGTGGAGTTATAGCTTTTACTGTAAAATCCCTGGATTTCTTGCTTTTTATTTTCCAGCTTCTCAATAGGTTTAGAGAGAATTTTAAAGTTATAGCCTAAAAAGTAAATATTAAAAGAAAGAGATTATAAAAACAACTGTAGAAAAGTTTGGGAAATCATAACTTGCAACTCCTGTTAGAGCTGCAGCAGAAATATGGATGTGAGCATGTCATTCTGTTCTCCCACAGTGCTCTGCAGTGAAAAAAATAGCTAATTAAATCTTTGGTTTCTTTTCGATGTTTTGCTGATTCATCAAATAGTGAAGGTGGAAGAAACAAACGCAGACTCCCAGACTTCATGAACAAAATATTTTCTCCTTGAACAGACTATTTAAGAAACTCTTTATTTGATTAATCTTTCTTAAATTCCAATTAAGATTTCTTGAATCTCATATGTCTGGAAGTGTAAATCAGTTAAATAAGGGAAACACTTTGGGATTCATAGCTTCATCTGGTTCCTTAGAAAAACCTTCACAACTGGCCACTGGGATTGAGTTGCCCAAAGCAGGCTGATTAGGGGAATTCTTCTACTCAGGTTTGGATTTCTTCCTATTCCTAATCAACACTCACTGCTACAACTTACAAAAGTTAAGAGTTTTAAAATAAATTACTGCATGCATTTCTGTGGGCCTGGCTTATGCATAGGTCCAAATGGAACATTCTAAGGTTGTTCTTATCTTGAAATGTTGGAATTTTTTAATGATCTGCTCCCCAAGTGCAATCTCAACCTTCAGACTGAGCATACCTAAACAAACAAAGAAAGCAAAAATTCCAAAACAATAACAAGAACTCTCAGTTGTGATTTTCCCCCCTTGTCATTTCTTTCCAGTATTTACTTAGTTTGTTTTTAACCTGTGGGTCCAATGAGATTAATTGCTTTATATCATATTATTTTCAACAAATGGTGGATTAATGAAATTTGTGACAAAACCATGTGTTTCCATATTGCATACTTTTGTTCACTTGGTTCACAAAACCCTGCATCAATAGAACAGATTTTTTTTTTTTAATGGTTCAAGAAAAAGCACAGAATCACAGAAAAATATGCTTTCTTGATTATATCAGGTGTATTTACTGTACTCTATGGTTTTAATATATGTAACTAATGACTGGGATAAACTAAAGTCCAAACGTGATGAAAACTATGTTTTAATTGCTTTGGCTTTTCATCTGTTGTAATAGATGGGAATTTTCACTCCTACTCTATCCTCTCAATTGTATGCTGTAAACTCTCCTAGTGTCACCAAAGATTATACAGGGGTTTCTACGGAGAAAATTCGACTATATTTTACGTAAATTAATTTATTAAAAAAATTGATCATATTACTCCAATGACTGCTGTAGGACAGCAGTCACGCAAACTCACGCAAAACTGCTCTTATGCCAAAGTATAAGTAAAAGGGGAAAGAAAAGGTGAAAGAGTCGTGTTTGCTCAGAGAAAGCAAACATTGTGTTAAATATATGTGTTATAAAAATAGAAAACTGTGTGTTTCATCCAGTGGTTGCATTTGGTGCTGGAAGATTGCTATGCAAGCTTTCCAGATTTAGCTATGTGTTGTGTTGTAGGTATGTGTCTTCTAGATAAAAATGCGTGTCCTTTCCAAAGCCGGGTTTGAAAGTTATCCCTGGTTCCTTTTCAGAAAGAGGAAATCTAATGGAAAATTCAATTGGTTCCTGGAGAAGGAAAATATTTTCATTTGTGCAGGTGGAGTTTACATTAAAGGTGATTTTTCATTGTGTTTAATAGCCTCTGGTGTCCCAACAGTCACAGAAAGGATAACCCTGAGTTATAATCTTACATCCTTGCTCTCCACCTGCTGAAGTAATATGGCAGTGGTGTGTATTGAAATATGTACAGTAATCCTGTGCTACAATCATGTGCAAGACTCTTGGGTGGAGTGGATGAATATGCCCAGTGATTCAACCCCCTTGCCCAGTTGCCACCACGCCATTACCTCTAGCAAGATCTCAAGTGCACAACTGCCTCTGTAGCTCTTTGGGGTGACCAAGTGATGCAGCTGCCCTGCACTTGAGATAAAGCACATCTGCTGCACAATGTTTTCAGTCTCCTCTGACCTGGGGCATGGGAACCTTGGTGCATTTCCCAACCCAGGTCTCATTAGTGAGATACAATTAGATTATTGAAGAATGCAGTTGACAAAAAGCACATATTACTTATAATTTGTGCTAGCAATAAAAATTGCTTTAGACTGAAATTTCATAAGCTCATCCTCATGTCATTTGTCCTTCAATAGATCTGATGAGGAAAAATGGCATATTTTAAAGAAATCATTTTAAATAGTTGCATGAGCAATATTCTTCTTTTCTTTATTTTTTTCCTTTATATTGATTCAAGATTTCTATTTTTCAACTTTCCTTGATTTTTTTTCCCTTGCATTTTATTGGTGTACCATTTTAACAGTATAAACAGTGTAAACTGACTGCTTTTTCTTGCATATAGAGCTTTTATTAGAAGAAGTTCATGAACGGTTTTTATTAGAATTGAAATCTGCAAAGTTTATGACATTAAATTATGCTTAAATTAAAATTTTTGTCATAAAACACTAATATTTCTCTCAAATACTTTTCTCAATAGAATATCTAGGAAATAAAAGCATATTTTGATTTTCTGTTTAAACATATTTAAATGAATTAATGATATTGCACTTCGACGCAATATATTACATATCCCAAATGACATAAATCTGAGCAGTAATATTTTTGAGTATTTTTTTTCCAGGCCAGACTTTTTCTTTAAGTCACCATAGAATTACATTACTTTGACTTTATACTTTTCTATACTGCATAAGGTATTAAAAGTATCTTGTTTTCCCCAAAGATATACTGAATTATATTTTAGCTGTAAGATTGCATTTAATGTCCACATATCCAAGAGACGTGATCTGCAGTTTGAAACATTAACTAATGATTATGCTAAAAAGATTTTCTTATTGTTACAGTAATTTAAAGTAGTGGTATGATAAGGGATTACTAATTTATGTAAATATTGTGAATCCTTTCATGAGGAATTATTTTTGTTCCTCCTTTACCCATGTTAAGCATATGTAAAGAAGATTCTTATGTGAAGAAGAGTACAAACCCCAGATGTATGTACTCCACAAGACTAATAAATTGGTCAAAATTCATGAGGTTTCTGAAAAAAAAATAGGGGGGGGGATTTTAGACAGACTGAAGTATCCCGGCAATTGCAGACTTATTTCCTCTCACATCGACAGCATTTCTAACGTCTGTTTTGTGTTACAGGTTACAGTCTGAGGCTGTATACATTCTGTTTTAGGGTGGTTAGGTAGACATGGTTCAAGCTAATTGTACTGAGAAGATTGTTAACTAGAACCTAAGTGGGAACTTGCAGTATAAACTAGCGTAAATCATTGCAACACACAAGAGAGGGGTAGTCCTTTTTTTTTTTTTTTTTTCCTCTCTGTTTGAAATTTCCTCCCTCTGTTCATATCACAGTGGAATATTTTTCCGTTGTAATAAAATTTCATAATATAGGTAAAGGGAATGCCAACTTGAAGCTTGCTGTGACTGCCCTGTGCTTCTCTCCTGTATCAAACATTACCATTATTCTGTTTTCAGACAAATGTTTATGGTGTTCTGCCCATCTCTGTCATTAGTACCACAGAAAGAAATTTCAAGTGCACCAAAAAATTAACAACACATTTATAATATCTAAATGGTGTGATTCCTCCAAGTCTTAAACTGAGCTGTACTGTGAAGCTGCTCTGTCTGCTACTGCTGAATATCCCACCAAAGAATTTTGCCAGTTCCCTTTGGCAAAATAACACTTCTGGAATTATAAAATATATTGGGCCTATTTTTTCTTCCCTCCAATAGGCAAAGTTTAACAAGACCAAAGCCTGCTGGACAAATAAAAAGAACTAAAGAATTGAAAGAACTTGCAGAAAAAGCAGTTTCAGGCTTCTTTAATTATCCACGGATGCCAAAAGGCACAACAAGGAGGAGATTCATATCAACTATGTGACAGATTTTTTATTCTATAGTGATCCTGTCAGTAAAAGAAATTTAATATAGACTCTCTTATCACTCTCTACCATCTCATTTAAGTGTGCAGGTGACTGAGTAATGCACCCCAGGAAAATTCATCTTCTCAGAATCTGTAATTTTCTGACACAGAAAAACATATTGTGCTGGGAAAAGGGATGAGGAGAAGCAGTACTTGAGCAGTGAAGTATTTTTCAGGCATATGTTATTTCTAAATACTGCAGGAAAATTATAGGAGTAGCAGTGTTACGCTGTTACATGTTTGGTGACTACTGGGAGGTTTGTAAGCTTATTTATAGTTATCTTGTTGGATGAAACATAAAAGGCAGGATATTTTCCATCATGATCCATTTATTTAAAGGCTCTACAGAGAAGATTCTTCCCTTGAACCACCTAGTTCGTAATCAGTACTGGGGGAATTTGCACTTATCTGGAAACCTTCGTGGTGGCAACACTTTGCTGTCACTGGGAAGCGTCTCCAGCTTCATACCTACATGTCCAGATTCTTCTACCCAGTGGGTTACTTCCTTTCTTCCATGCCGGTCCCTCCATAAGCCCCTTCTTATGTGACAAAGAATCACAGCCACTTGCTTTATGCATGAACCTCAACTACCTTTTGTGTAGACAGTCTGGAGAAACTGACCCTCCAACCAGTATGTGAAAACCCAACTTCTTGGGTGAGGTTACAGCATACTTTAACTCCATTCTTCTTTGTATAGTTTGATCCTCAGTGCTTAGCAAGTGCATTATGTACGTGGTTATTTTCTGGTAAAAAAAAAAAAAAAAGCAATTACCAAAGGAGTAAATTGCAATAATCTGATTTGCAGGATGCAAGTGTAGCAGTGGGAAGACAGATGTAGACAGCTTTAGTGAATACCTGGTGCTGTATCTAATGCATCTCTTATCAGATAATTTCCATGCAAAAGCATTTGTATGGGGAGCAAGAATTGTGGGTGCAATAGTTAGACTACATTCAGAGTGGAGCAGTTTGTAAAAGAAAGAGAGAAGGTACTCTGTATTTAATAAATAACAATATAATCCATAATGAAGACTTACTGCCCATCTTGCTGTGCACAAGTACATATATCATATACATTTTTTCATTATATATAATTGATATATTTATATTTCATTATACATATATAATTGTGTAGTGTAGTGAATATTTATTAAGAAAATTATTTGACAACAAAAACCTTTACATTCTTAATTCTGGGAGAGGCAAAAACACTGTTCTCATTCCTCTTTAACTGGGGTAGGAAAGATTAAGTTATTCAGGCAAAGTTTCAGAGAAAATCCATGGTGAATTGAACACTACATAACAGTCCAATCTTTAAGAGCGACAGTTTTTTCAATCAATGCATAAATTGCATCATCTCAGAATTTGTGTGGTCATTTTCAGCTGCTCTGTTATTTTGACAAAATATCAACGCTTTGCTTGAAAGAGCCTTGTAATTAAAAAGATTAACAAACTGATGCTGAAATAACCAAAACTATCTCTTGGAGCAAACTTCAGAGGAACCATACCTACGTGTGCTCATCCCACATTTGAGGACTTGAGGAGGCTTTGCTATTTTGCTTTGAATTCCCTTTAGAACCTCAGCTTTTCTCATGGGCATTACTGATTCATGATCTCCAAATCAGGTGAGATGGGGGAAATCCTTTTCTCACTGTATTTGCAACCCAATGTCCATATAAAAGGTTTTTGTAGAGCCAAGATTTTAAGTTGAGGGATTCATTCCTTCATGGTGCTGAGCATCTTTTCTGAATGAGTTTCTATTCATGTGGAGCCCAGGGCTCTGTGCCCCTGAGCATCCTTGTACCTGGAGGCTGTTCCCATGGCTGGATGTAGGATCCTAAAAACACAGTGATTGTATGGGAAATGTACTGTTCCTCCAAACTTAACTCTCCAGCCCTGTTTAATAAATGATATGTTCATGATCTTTTAACATCAGTAACAATTTGTTAGTCATATTACTCTGTAGAAGAGAGAGACTGGGAAGCTATCTGAACCATTTTAAAACTTAAATTAGCCACCATAAAGTGCAGAATAAAATTATAAAGACTTTCTTGTAATACAAAATTCATAGAGACAAAACTCTAATTTCCTGATGGATATATGATATTAATGTAACGGATACCTCAGTGTAGTTAAATTGCATTAAATGGTTATTAATGCTTGAATAAACTTCAAGGAAGTGGGTACTGGTTGAAATGGGATAATATTTTGTTCTGCTAAATTATACGTTAATTGGTATTTCCTCTCTTGTAAAAGGACCTAAAGGGCTTAATAAAATATGTGGTAGAAACATTATTTTTTCTTCTTGAGATGTTAAGTCTAGAGTTTAATGGGAAACATTTCAAATCATTCCCAGAAAATTCATTGGCATTCATGATGACATGGTTTACAGGACTCCCCAAAGTAAATAACAATGGCTCTTAGATATGCAGTAGTACACAGGGCAACATGCAAGGTAGGGAAGAAACAAGTGAATTGATAGCTGTTTTATTTTTGTGTTTGAAATCATGCTTACTTTGCTTAGATGTAGGTAACAATTTCCAATATATCATAGTGGTAACCAGGTCCATGGGTACTATTTGGGGTGCACTTTGTTGGTGGACTAAGAGAGGACAGAAAGTAAAAGAAGGGTCTCAACCTTCATCTGATAATTCAGAGGGGTATCAGAAAATCAGGAGAAGGCTGCTCAAAACCCACTCAATTAATAAACTTAATTCAGTAATCTAAACTTTCTTGAGGTGATTTTTATTCCTTCTTTTTAGAACTGCTTCTTCCTTGTTGACTCATGCTGACCAGAACGGCAAAGTAAGGAGTAAGGACTAAGTATTTTATTCTTACTTGAAAATATCAAATATGGATACCGTGCCTCAGTTTCTCCATTTGAAGGATACAAATATGAGAATTCTCTCCCCTCCTCCACTAACATCCTTATATTTATGGATTTATTGTTAGTGTGAATAATTTTCCCTTCACTCAAACACTGAATAACATCGTGCTTAACAGTAATTGAAATTGAGATGTTGAGATGTTTCCACCTTTTCTTTTTAAGGAACTTTAGTTGATTAATGAGTGGATGCCTACAGATAATTACCTACATCATGGAAAGGAAATAAAATTATTTCCTTCAGAACACAGATAATGGTGAAGAAGCTTCACCCTCTCACTGTACAAAATCCATTAATATATTTTGTTTGCACTGTTATTGTAATTTCCAAGCTGGATATGGTGCCAGATTATGTTTTCTCAGCTTTCACATCCATGTTCAAATGAGACCACGTCTTACAGGTTTGTCACAAAATTCATGTTTTTCAGATGATATTGTCTGGGAAACACAAAGTCATGGACCCCAGATATCCACAATGACTGAGATTTTCTCCTCACATAACTTAAAGCAAATTACAGGGAAAAAAAATAAGGTTAGCCAAAGTTTTGAGCTCTGTGATTTGTCTTAGAAGAAAAACATAATAGTGAAATCAGATAATTTTGATGCAATATAAATACTTTCATATTTACAAAGAATGGGCAAGTTCCCATTTCCTGATTGCTGAAAGAATCATATGGGAGAGCAGCATCTTTGTACACAGACCAATGCTTCCAGCCAGCCAAGTGGTCTCTCTTTCACAGATTTAATTCAAGGCCAGGCTACAGAAGTTTTGCTCAGTTTGCTTGGTCTTTTTGTCCTTTCCCTGGTCTGTTCATTTATTTGTCTCTAAGATACAACAATCTTCATAAAAGCCTTTTTTTTTGTCTGTGCTTTGGGTGTATTCTGGCCCTAGGCACTGACCTGGGTAGTGTGTGGAGAGGACTCTGCCACAGCTTCAGCTACCTGAGTACATAAAAGTCATCATAAAGCTATCTGATCCGAAGGCCGGTTTTTGAAAAAGTTACTCTCAAGGAGGCATATCGATTTTGAAAAAGAATGCATGCAATAGTGGGGCTAAAGCATAACTGATTGTAAACAAAGCCTATTTTATAGAAGTCAGGTGCTGCGGAACACATTGCAGACTTGACATGCTGGCTTGTCAGAGGGAACTTAATGGGATGTTAAGCGTGTTATGGCTTAATATATCCTCTCAGTAATGTAGGATGTGTTTTATCAGGAAGAATAAATCCATTGGCTGAAGAAACTTCTCTGAATAAGGCAACATTTTTGTGAGTTTTATTTTAAATCCTATGGGTCATAAGTTAAAGTCAGAGGAAAGCCCTAAGCTCCCAATTGCTCCGTGGCAGGAGATCCCACAGGTGCTGTAGTTTATCTGGCACAAAGCAGGGTATTCCGAAACTTTCAGTGTGATTTCAGTGAAATGCAGATGTTGGGAGTTTGTTATCAAAGGAAACAATACCTTTGTTACTGTTTGGGGTCCTTTTCTTGGCACCCTCTGGAGAGGTGTGCTTGGCAAGTGACTGCCCTAAACAGCTCCCAATCCCACAGCAAAGACGAATAATTCCTTCTGCAATAAGGATTCACATGGAAAAGTCTGTGAGCTGGCTTATCTGGGAGGTCAGCCTAAATAATCCAAAGGCTCCCAAAGGGTATTAAATTCTAGGAATTGTTAATACAAAGCCTCTGTGTGCATCTCAATGTATTTCAGTATTGTGCAAGGTTATGCCCATGCTCATGCAGAGTATCGCTGAGCATTTTTAGAAGCAAAGTGCTGCTCCGGGGTATTATCACCACTTGCTCCAGAGCAGAGGGAGCTCAGAATTGTGGATCCCTTCACCAGGGAAGATTGATTTGTGGGATGATCTCTCTGAGCTCACTGCCTTTTCCTTCACGGCTCCAATACCCTGCACAAGAATGGAAATGCTTTGTGGGCTTCATCTTAATAAGGACTCCCCCACCCCAAAACAAGATCTTTATCCAAAGATTTTAATTAATTGCAAAAGTTAAAAATAAATCGTGCAGGAGTACCATTGATAATCCTCCTAGGCCGGCTTTCATTCATGTTAATGTGTAATACAGCCACAGTAAGATTTAATTTTAACCATAATTATAAAAGTTTGAAATTAAATCTTACTAGGGATGTGTTCTCCATTAATATGGACAAAAACTGATCTGGGAGGATTATTATGGGGGACACAAGAAAGATTTAATTTTTAACTTTTATAATTAATTCAAAAATGTGATAAAGGATTTTGTTTCAGGGGAGGGGGAGCACTCTCCAGACCACTAAGACATCCCAGCAGTCTTTCAGAGCCATCTTAATTACAGCCACAAAGAATTATTTGTTAGAGAATAGTGGTCAGGAGCTCAAACTGGTTCTTTTATCCAGAAATAAATGTGCAGGCACTTTGAAACTTTTGCAGAGAGAAGCACTGCAGTTCATGGGGAGGCAAGGAGCTTAGGGGGATGTCTATGTGTATGTGTGTGTATGTACAGACACATGAACACAGATGTAGGAACATATGTTTATATATTTATGTATATAAACATTCATTTTACATGTATGTATATGTCCATATATTTGTATATACTTATATAAAACATGTAATGAATGCGCATTTGTTCATCTAGATATTTTTAATGTTACACACACACATCTACAAAGATGTGCACAAATACAGACAGCTCTTATTCCCATAAAAAAGATAAGATACTGCAGTAAGACAAAAGGAAGATTAATAGAAACCATTTATTTCTATGTTTGCAATTGTATTTGGCTGCACTGGATTTCATTGCATTTGTCATGCTACACAGTAGGCAACGAGCAGAAATCAAGCAAAATTACTGACAAATTTCTATCAAGGATCAATTAAAGCTGTATGAAAAAGATTAAGAGGAAAAGAAGTATTAATTTAAGAGGTATGCATTTAGGAATCAGCTTCAGCTTTAAATTAATTTTTTTCTTTTAAATCCTATGCAGTAATGTTTCATGTGCATTGTATATCATCAGTACCTTCCACATCAAATGTACGAGTTGTTTTTTTTTTTTTTTTTTTTGTTTTTTCAGTACGTTGTTGTTTTTACTGCTTTGCTTTTTTCCTTTTTCTTGACATTTTAAAATCCAGTCTGCAAATCCAAGAAGATTCCTTCTTTCTTCTCATAACCTTAAATGTGTCTTGGTGAGGAAGCACAGAGTTCAGACCCAGGATTAAATCCTTATCCTGACGGTTCCTCATCAGGTGTGGCTCAGTTGTAATATTTTTAGAAGACTAGTAACTCTTTGTATTTTATTAGGTATATGTGCATTTATAAGTGTCTAAACAACGAGAAAACTTTTTGTTTTTGTTTTTCCTAATATGATTTTAGTTTTGAGTGGACTCTTTTTTCACTTTCTTGAAAATTTTATCAATTTTATTTTATAACAACATAGAAGAATAACTAAAATTCTTCAACTTTCCTTTTTAATAATTCAAAAAATTTGAAAGCATGAAAAACCATATTACTGAAGAGTAAAAGTACATAGACATTAATCAACACTTTTGTGAAAAGCTGCATCCTTGCAAATATAGTAAGTGGTTATATCAAGAATAGCATTAATACAGGAAAACAGGGTAAAGTAAAAGTGTACTCTCAAGGTAAGCCTTTCCTGTTGTAGTCATATTGATAGAAACATTGAAGTTCTATCAGAGAAAATTTGTTTCCTGGTTAGTTGCCTGAAAATCAAATTAGATCCTTGGTGACCAAGCTACAGGAACATTGGAAAATATTGCCCATGCTTTCAACCAAAATAGTTTTCTACTGAAAAGAAGCTCTGGACTGCCGGGTTAGTGCTGTTCATAGCTGAATTTACTGAGGTATGAATGAGAAGAAACTCAAGCTTTATATTCCAGGGGTCTTGGCCAGGGTCCTGCTGTGTGGATTGATTTTTAAAACCTGCTTTTGCTAAGTATAGAGCTGAATTTTCGTAATGATTTCTTTGTATTTGGGAAAAAAGAAGTTTACTCACATCAACTTAACCTCTCTGAATACTTTTTCTTGCCACATTTATCATAAGCCACAGGAAGACAAGTCTCTGTGGCTGAACTTCATGGGACACAGCACTTATAGCCCAGTTGCACATACCTTATGTGCTGTCTGTGTCATTATTATGGGTTTTGGTGGACAGAAATTTCTGATTAAAAATTTGCTTCTTGTAGCAAATTCATCTTAATAAATATAATGTGTTTATTTAATTATGCATCCAGTTAGCTCCAATTTAAGATGAATGGAAGAAAAATATGAAATATTTTTTTTCTCTAAAAGAAAGCAATATATATATATATATATATATATATATATATATATATATTTCTCTATCCCTTCTGGCTACAAAAAATTCAATACACTTCTAGTACCCTGAATTTGCCATTGCTGTGTAGAACACGTTACAAAATAATAATACTTTGCCATTCTATAATGCCTTCCATCTGAGCACATCAAATTGTCTTATGAACAGTAATGAATGAAGGCAGACATCAACTCTGCAAACCTGGGAATGCATCAATGGGAAAAGTGAGAAAGCATACTGTAATTAAGTGACTTAGCTAAACTTAAAGACTATGCTGTTAACTAATAAAGAAACAGATCTCAGAAATCCAAATTTGATCATTTACACATTTGTTGGTCTCCTTGCAGTAGAACAAATCTATATAGTGCACAACTCTGTTCCCTGATCTTGTCATTCTTAGTTTTCTGAGAACCTTCCAATTAAGAACAAAAGCATTGTGTATCATAAAAACACACTGAATAATGAATTTTGAAATCTGTATCTGTTATTGCAGATATGTTAGATAATGACTGAATATTTAAAATGCAACACACTATGGTGTATACATTTGGCTGCCTAGCAAAAGGAAAACAGTGGTAATTTCAGGAAGCCCCCAACCTCGTCAGAAAGTGCCAAAGTGTTTTTAAATCTTCAGCCTGACTATAAAAAAAAATAATAATTTAGTAAATGATATTTTATTACAGGGTCTCCCCTTCTGTCTCTTTGGCTTTGAGCCAAAATACACTATGAAGTAACAGTTGGAAATGACCTCCACTCCTTCAAATTTGTTGTTTCTTTGGTTTGGCTTTAAATTAATCTTTTTTTTTTTTTTTTTAATAAATGTTGTAGACATTTCTTGGTAAGCCCCAATTTTTACTCGTAACATGGCTCTTTGCCAGTGTCTAATACGACATCAGAGTGATGTTACTGTGATTATGCAGTACACATTGTAACTATAATACATTGCTATGATGATATATTAATCATTGACATGGAACCTGGATATATAATTGGCAATGACAAAAGAAAGCATGATTTAATATCTTCCATGCCACCCTCCCCACTAAAGTTGCTCAGGGTCATGCCTTCTCAGTGCATTCTCATTACTTCCAATAGAATATCCTGATGTTCAGCAAGTATTTATAGGAACGTACAAGAGTCTCTCTGTTGGGTATATTTTGTACATAATACAACAGTCAAGAGATTTCTAATATGACATCTTTCTTGCAAAGAAAAAGCTTTAAAATACATTTTTTCCCCCTTTTTATCTAGAAGATAGGACAATGCTTAGACAAACATTAAGTCATTTTCATGATAATATTAGGCGCTAGATAAGTTTAAAATATATCATATTCTGCAAAAGCCCTTTACTAATGAGTTCATGAGTTCTGTTGTTTTTAACTTGTTTGTATTTGATTTGCTCTAAATATTACATATTGTATTTGTAAAGTCACAGAGGACCCTTTGGGTATAAACTGTGCTTCTCATTTTTACATATCCAGCTGAACATTCCCTTTCCCATAGTGTCTCCTTGGCTTTTATTTTGTGTAGTATTCATCAGAAATGTACTGTGTAAAACAAAGCCAGAAGATATCATACCCTTGAGGAAAGTTGAGTATTGATGTTCCCACGAAATTCTTCCCCTCTCTCCAGTCGTGCTGAAGTGGAGATATCTTCCCAGCTGTTACTCTCTCTTTCTATTTTCCTCAGCACCAAGTTCAGGATTTATTTCTGCCTTTCAAACTGATTTGTCTGTAGCAATCTTCTTTCCTTTTCAACAAGAAACAAGTAGGACACCTCAAGTATTCCATAATATCTTTTGCATACTGAAATCTTGTGTCTATCTTGCACTTTTTGTCAAAAGGAATATTTTCTCCCCTCTTTTTCCTTCTATTTAATAATGAAACCTATATTTCTGCAATTCCTTATTGGATTAAAAATGTTTTTTAACTTGGCCATGTCATGAGTTTGTCCTACAAGCTCTTCCTTTCTCTACATATATAGCTTTAATACTAAGCTTTGTGCCTAAAATAAGCCTAATTTTCCAAGAGACAAAATTAAGCACAATGGCTTCATTTTTTAAAATTATTTTTTATTTTTTTATTATTAACTGTATAAAAACAGAACAATGATTCCCACCACCAGTGAAATGCACTTTATTTTCCATATAAGAAATCAGCCTTGTCTGCATACTTTACTATATAAGCTCAGGGTTAGCAGTTTGTTGTGGGCCACATTCAAAGGCATTTTTATTTCTTTCTCCCCCTCCCACCAGTGCTAGGGATTTTGTTATTAAAACACCCTGTGAAATCCAGTGATGTATCTGGTAGCAATCTAAATTGTGATTAGCCAATGGAATTCTGCATTTCCATTAATGCTGAAGCCCAGTGTCCCTGAGATTTATATCCCTGAATCTCTCAATTGATTTATAACCTGGTAATCCTTTTATCCCCATTTATATGCAGCATAACTTGACGTAAGTGCTAGAATGTCTCCATTAATCGAATTCAAGAGTGTTGGGCTGAGAAACTGGACTAAAAACTTTCAGGCCCTATTGTAAATATACTTTGTGTCAAAGGAAGCCAGGAGGTAGTATGTCCTTGAGTTGCTCCATCTTTATGTTTACCCTCAAGTGAAATGAAGAAAAAAATATTTAGAGTATCTCTTACAATGAAAACATGCTAAAATATCTCATTTTGTACACTGATTCACAGCTTCATCTCCCGGTGGACTGCAGTGCAGCATGGTTGTAGGCAAGCTCTGCATGGGCTATTTGGTTTCTACATGCCTTGATGCAGCAATCCCAGCTTCAGTCCCATAGTGTTTTTGCAGGGCTCTTCAAATCCCATTGAAGTCAGTATGACCTAAGTATCTTACTTAAACTGTTTTACCTAAGTAAGACAATTTCCAAAACTGTCTTTGGAAAACAATTCCATCTCCACATAATTTGGGTTTTAGAAAGCTTCTGCTGTTATGAAGTAAAAAGGTGTTTTTCTTTCCCTGTGCCAAATCCTGCAATATTAACCTTTCCTGAGTTGTATGACACATAAGTGTGGAGTCCCAGCACAGCTAGCTGTAGATATGCAGTGGAAAATTTATTAGATACTGCATCTCTGCATTATTACTACTCTTTCTGTGTGGACTTAAAAAAATAGATGAAAACATTGATTGTAAGAAAGTCTGTGTAGTTTCTCTGAAACAATGGATCATCATCATCAGCCCCTTTGATAACCTTTAGTGACCGTGTCTTCGGAGGATGGAGGTAGTCCCATGTTACACTTAAATCAAATATGTGGCACAGCAAACAGAGGAGCTATTAAAATATATTTATTATTCATTATTAGTAAATTGCCTGCATGTGGAGTACTATAGAGTAGCAAACTTACAATTTTGTTGACTCATTACAAGTCTGCAGTGTGATGTCCTGCAACCCCCAAATTTGTATTTATAGCATTAATTTTAAGGCTTCGTTTAAGCAATTACATCTGTGTATTACATGAAAAGGATGCAGAATGAAGGTAAATCTTGTAGAATGCTGGAAATGTTTTAGTTGAACAAACTACTGTCTATCTTGAGACAATATGCTATTGGGATAGAACCTGATTTAACCCAGAAATTTACAGGTGAGACTGTGCAAGATAATGTGTGCCACTACTGAAGATGTGTTAATAAATTATAATTCTGTATGCTGTATGCATTCCAATTGCCTTTTTAGTAAATACTTAACACATTAAAGTCTGCCAGAAAATCAGATGAAATGAAACCAATTTAATTCCTTAATTTGTATTATGTTATGCAATACTACATCATGTTGCACCCATAGAAACACGAAATTGATATTTTCTGAATCAAATGTTCTGTTTCCCAGCAATTTGTTAATATGCTGGTATCTTTAGGGAGATGATGATAAGATAACTTTCCATCTCTTGAATGTAATGTCATCGGATACTGTGGGAGGAGAAAAGGAGTAAATAACAAAAAAGGAGGGCTGTCATTCCTGCCTGCCTCCGTTATGATGATGAGGCTATATGGCTACAATAATTATAACAGCCTAATGCATAGAAATCTCATTGTCAAGATTGTTACATTTAATGTCAAAATTCAACTTTTTTTTTTTGTCCCAAACTGCTTAAAATGAACCATGAGCACCTTAGATGATAAAGTTATTTAAAATTAAACATGTACATGAACGTGTACAGTATCAGGGAATTTAGTTGGTAAATATATAAATAAAACCAACTGACCACAACTAATCACCCATGAGGGAGAAATGCTCGTCTGCTCACTGCATGTGTGGGCTGAGCAGAAAAACCAATAGAAATCTCAGTAGTGTAACCGTCATCAGCAACAACAACATCAAAAAGCTAATTAGTCTGAAAAACAGCCACACAGAGGTCTTTATTAACAGTTTCAAAAGCACAATTTCATGAATTTAATAGTGGAATCAGTAGAAGAATATAACGAACAATTCCAGACTTTGTGATCTTCTGTGAGGTGGAGGGTACTGGGGACTACTGTTAGTCTGAGGAATCGAGGTGAGAAAGGAAAGAGGACTTAAGTGCTGGTACCCAGAGTATGGCCAATGACCATTCTGTGTGCATGAGGTCAAGCCCTGGGAGGGGACTGACAAAAAGCATGTGTTGAACATCCCATATAACTTTATGATAAGTCAATAAGTCAACAGGCTTGTTTCTAAGTTAAGTCATAAGCTATTTTTTGATGAGGTCCTGTCCAAAAATATGAGAACTAGCATTACAATATCATAGATTAAAAAGAAAAAAAAAAAATAGATTAAGGATTAAAATATCACCTTAATTTTAATTTTCTGGGTGCACTTTTAGTATACTTTCTTGATCTAAAACGATTTGAGTGACTCTAAGCCTATCCTTAATTTTTTTTATTTTTTTTTTTTGGTTGCTAAAAGAAGGCAAACTCAAAAGAACATCTTCTGTATTTTGGCTGTGCGCAGTATAAAATAATTGACTGTCTGATGAAAAACTGTCTTGTCATATTTTGTAATAAAATAATATTTTTGTGCATAACTTGACCTGTCCTAGTGAGTTATGCTGCTCATTGTTTCATAGTAACAATTTCCAATGGGATTTTAATAATACTCTTGCTCTTACCATCTTGTACTATGTAAGCTGTTATATTCAATTTGTAAGAAAAATATTCAGGTATAAAACTAGATAATCTGTATCCCTTTAGAATCAAAAGTCACTTTGCCAAAATATTTTAACACATGAAATTGCTTCTTAAGAGATGTTTGCTATGATAAAACGACAGAAAACTACATTTCCATTATAATTATAACTGACTAGTGGTGCTAAGTTTTTATAATTTAAAGGTATTCTCAAATCTGACAGCTCTTCCATGTTGAATTATGCATTTCTGGCTCTTAAATAGTTCTGCTGGCATGAGACAGCTGAGATGAAGTTGTCTTTCTAAAATAATTGCTCCATGGAGCATCCATTATACCTTCAGAAAAAATGTATTACTTGACTTCTACAAATTATAGACTAGCCTATAATGGGTATTTTTGACAGCTATTAGCTTTTTAAAAAAAATCTGAACAGTAAAATGAGTATTGATATCACTCTGCTGTGTCTTGCATGTTAATACCAACCTTTCTGTACTCCTCTTCTAAAGCATGATGTAATCATTAATTACGATAATATTGATGCAATTGCACTCATCCTAAACTCCCCCCACTGTAATAGCAATGTGTGATTCTTTTCCTACTGTAATGTTTGCTTTGTATTTCCCATTCTTAGGGAAAAAAAAATAAAAATCAAACTTTACATTTAAGCATAAATCCTTATGCTATATTTTGACTTCACCACTGCTCAGGGTGAGCATATCTTTGATTTAAGTGGAGAATCAGAGCGTGTAGGAGGCTGCGGTACTCTGATATTTCATGTGTAATATTGTGGAGTAGCTCTTAGTATGATGGGGTTAATCTCAGGGGCCTTCACAAACACTGCAAGAAGAGTCACACCAAAATGTTCTGGCATCTGAACCTCTTTTCATTGGGTGACTGCAGTGGCAGAGCTCATGTGTGTTTACTGCTTTTTGGTGTCTTTACACACTCAGATAGTTTTAGTGATTTCAGTATTCATTAGCAGGCAACATGTAATTGCGTGGCAGTTCAGAAAGTGCCAAAAGAGGAGTTCTTGGGGGGAAAAAGGGAACAGAAAGGCCTATTGTGCTTTTTCAATAAAATGAGATATTCTGTATATTAAGTATATATCGTCTATCTTTTATTTAATAGGTTTGCAACTGAAATGAATATCTATGGGAACTGATGCCTGTCCACCCACGTTGCCAGACTGTTTCTTCACATGAAAAGGAATGATTCTTCAAAAGGAAAGTATAATTAATACTTTCACATACACTTTAATTTTTTGAATTGACTGGTGAGAGGAGGGTGGCTATGGACAGAGCATGTTTCATGTCTTTTGGAAATATTGTTCAGACATAAACTGCAATGTCATTATAATATACAAAATAGCTTTACTGAATTTCATAATTACAATATAAAATATTAATTTACAGTGAAATAAACCGCAATAATAAGGGAGTGTAGAAGGTCTTCTGCACCCTCACCATTGCAAATCAGGATAGTGACATGATACAGCCAGATCATGGCCTGATCCACACTTACATTTATTTGCGTATTTGGTGCTTGGGTGAGAAGTGTGTGTCTGGAGGGCTTTGAGGAGTGTTGGGCTGAGAGGAGTGAGGCAAACAGGGGCTGGGAGGATTGTTCTGCCCTAGGACTATTTTGTTAGAGGCTGGATGCCTCTACCAACTGCTTGGTCTGTGCTGAGCCCCTTCTGCAGCCTCACAGAAAAAAAGTGTCAGGCCCTGCCAGAGCAGATCATCTTGGAGAGAAGGGTGAAACTTTATTAACTGAGTTGCTGTATGAATCAAAGGGAAACTCTCTACTGGGTTCAATTATGCCTATGTGTTGAGAGCACAACTTTCATAAAAATCATCTGATATGTTTGCATGGATAAGAAAAAACGTGAGGATGTTTAACATCACAGGGCCAGCAGCACAGAAATGAAAGGTCCCACAGGAGCTTTCTTTCTCCTTCAAATGTTTGTCACTATCAGACCATAAGTGTACAAACCAACTTTTGAAAATTAGTAAGAATAAAAAAGACAAGGTTTCCTTCCAAGATATTACCCTTTATTCAAAATAATCAACACTCAAAGTATTTTGAAATAAAGTTAATGCCAGAATAAGGGAAAATAACTGTAAAAGTTCTCTATTGACAGAAGAAACTAAAAAAAAAATCCGTTATAATCTCACACACACACAAAAAAAATAATTTAATGGTGCAGTAATCAGTGTAATACAAGCTATATTTAGAAGCACTACAATTATTACATAATACATCATGAAGACCCTCTAGAGATGGTATTACCAGAGATTATAGGCTAGTTCAGAAAGCCATTAAGGATCTATTAGTTGCCAAACTGGCCCATCCATAACTTTCAGTAATGTCCTCTCTGGAGCATTACTTTCTTATCACACTATATCTGTAGTATGAAACAGAAGCTATACCCAAGACTGTTGAAATAAAATGTAGACTTGACATCTTTGATATTTTGTAATTAACACCTTTGTTATATTCTTGACTCAAGTTTTACAATAATTGGATGAATTAATCAATATGTCTTCTGGGATTTGGTTTTGTTTCTCACTATCCATTAGATAACTTCTGAAGTTAAAATCATGATACATATTTTCATGTTAATAGAAGTTTGATGAAATAAGTATAAAGTAAAAAAAAAAAAAAAAAGAAGTTCATCAAAAAAATGTAATGGAAAACAACACAAAACACTCCATTAGAGGTGTGTTTTCTTTCAGCTGCAATAGTTTAGAAATTATCAACTCTTTGAACATATGATACATAACAAATGACTTAATTATAATTTGTGGACAAAAATGCAATGGTCTTAGATCCACCAGTTAAGATGCTGTTATGGTAAGGGCTGCAGAAGAACAGCCAGAGGACGTACAGTGGTAAAAATGATGACTGCTGCAAATTTCTGAAATATTTGGAATTTATAATTTAAACATACAGAATATGCTATAGAAAATTAGAGTTTACATCTATCAGACAAATAGATCAGATGGTAGATCTCATCTTCATTTTTGACATTTGTGAAGATATTATGTGAAACCTGATCTTTCGGTAAATTGGAAGTCTCTGTCTTCGTCCATTCTCTCTTTTATTTGTGTGTGAGAAATTTCAGATTTACTTGTGAAAGTTTCTGAAATGGTCCATGTGACATTTTAAATTTTATAATGTGTATCTGATTTCACTTGTACTCATTCACCTAATATCTAAAAACATTTGAATATGTAGAACAAATGTATTTTTCTCCTGCTTTGTGATGAACAAAATTTCTGCAGAATGATGCATGCATTAAGCATTCCTCTGAATTAGTTCTCTCTACCGGAGGGCAAGAAAATCCAGTGCTCTAAAAAGTAAACATGAAAATTAACACAAGAACACAAATAATTAATTCTTGGACTGGTAATGCTGCTGCAAATATGTATAGATACTGTAGCACTGTAACCTGGATCCTATTGGCCATGCAAATGCAGAATGTTGGCATAGTTTATAGAGTTCTTGTACACCTAAGGATATAAGTATATTCATAAATAAATCGTTACGTTGTGTGTATTGATAAAATAAATTGTTCATAGAACAGTAATGTTCTGTTTTACATCCACTTTGGAAAAGAGTAAATAGTTGCACAAGGTCAAAATTGGTGAAGATTTTCTAAACAAAATAATACTAGCTCCTGTTTTGGGTATTGACTTCCAGTGAAGAAAAGTGTAGGATTTTTGAGTTTGCTATATTCTTTACTCTAGGTGTAAAATCAGTGCTATTCTAGGTTAAGTGTTTGTCATGTAGTTTCATCACAGGATAGCAGCCTGTGCTTTGTGTGTGAGTGTGAGACCTTCTCCAGCCCCACACATTATCTCTGAAGTAGTATGTGGGATGTTAGCTTATCACTGTTTTATTGCAAAAAAATTGAGAAATGTCTGATTAAGTCAGAGAAAAGTTACTGCATTATTAAAATGGTTGAATCAATTTTTTCTTTCTTATGGTTTGTCAAATTTATAAAATATTATATTTCTCCTCAGATAGAGTTACATACTGTGTAGCTCAGAGATAATCCCTATGGTCTTGGCATATGTTACTTAATTGTCTCAGAAGGAAATACCATAAATACCATGCTGTCATCTCCCATGGGCATTTGCTCATCTGTCACAGTGGGAGCTCCAGACTGGGTGAGGTGCTCTAAGACATTTCTTAAACTATGTAAATCACAGCCATTTCTTCTTCCTACTTCCCAAATGGTCAATTATGTATAAACATGTGTTAATAAAAATTTGCTTCTTTTGCCTCCGAGGTACACACCCAGAAAGCTATGTGAATATGATAAACTATAAATACCATTATTATGTGATTCAACCTATGACATAAATTACTGATTTAAAATGCCTACATAGATATGAAAGTCTGTGGGATTCAGGCCCAAAGTAAAAGCAAAACAAAACTATCAATAAAAGTCATTAAAGAAAAAAGACAAGTTTATGTATTTCTCTGTTTCTCTTTTAAGGAAACTATTTTGTATCTACCTACTGAGACAAAAACAATTAGAAGATTTTGCTGAAAGTATGCTAAAGGCTATTTCACACATTTGCTGCTTAATGACCTTGGTACAGGTTCAGTTGCTATATGAGATAGAAAACAGCCAAAGTTGGAGGGATACAGATTGCAAATGACTGTAGTGAATATTGATACAAGTATATACAAATATATAAAGGAAAGACAGCTAAAAAATATGCACTATGCTTACTTTATCAGTTAATAACCAGGGGATTCCAAGAAGTGTAAGGACAAGACCTTATATTATGGTGGTCCATATTGTTGGTGCTTTTTGTCTTTGGACAGTATGTGGCAAACATGCCTTATTATAGAATACTTATTTTAAAAACTTATTAAATCAACTCTCGGTCTGTATATACAGAAGTCATCATGGTTATTTTGAAACAGAATCCCTAATCAAATTTACACTCCTCTGTATTTAAGGCAGAGGCAATCAATAGCATATTAAATCTGATGCTATATTATTGATTAATATTCCTTAAATGTCTAATGATAAAACATTTCTGATACACTGAAAAATTGAACTGGCCACATGTATGGCTGCTGTAGTGATGATGCGTCTAGAAAAAGTGTTCAGATTACAGGTGGTTTTAAATCCTTTTCTTTCTCAGAAATGTACCTATCTTCCTGAGAGGTATATGTGAGTTAGATGTTTTAAGAGGATCTCATTATTACTTAGCTATTTAAAGAGGTGAGATGAAAAAGGGGATATAATTTCATGCTGTTGCAAAGAAGTGGCACAAAAATTTGGTCTGAAAATTACCTGTATCCACTGGAGTTGAGCCATTTGTATGGAAAATGTTGCAGTATTCATATTTTTTGTATATCAAAGTAGTTTCTCTAATTTTCACTAAATAATAGAAAGCTAAGATAAGTAAAATAATGGAGGTAGCATTCAGTTGAAAATTAATGGTTTAAAAATGGGGCTCAGAGCATCTTATAGACCATACCGTGCCATGGCCAAAAAGCAAGGGAGAGCAATGAACTAAGGGATGTGCCACAGCCTTCATATTAACCCCTTGCTCCAAATATCAAATGCATTTTCAACACCCTGAACTGAAGATAATACTCTTTCTTTCTTTTCCAAGCAGCATCAGATATGCTCTGAAATCAGGCTTCTCTAGTGGCTGTTACATCTGTTTTACCCAAACCCTTACAAAACTTTCACTGTGCAAATGCCTTTTTTTTTTTTTTTTTTTTTTCATCAGAATGTTTTCTTTTGAAAGGGGATTTGAATCAAAGTAATTTAATTTTTATGTTTCCATTCATGCTTCTTAGATTAATAAGCATAAATGTACTATTCTTACTTTATTTTGTGGTGAGAGCTCTCTGTGTTATGATTAGCAGAATCAGAAGTAAAAAGAATAACTAGCTGGAACTTTTGCTTTTTGGCTATTATGATTTTTTGGCTCATGCTTGCAAGGTCAAATAGATAGCATGAATTATGATAAATTTGTATGTTTTGCCTTCTCTCCTACAAAAAAAAAAAAAAAAAAAAAGTGCAGTATAATTCAAGACATTTGAATTTATTGCCATTCATCAAAGACGGCTTTTGGCAGCATTTTATCACCAACAAACTCATTGGCATATAAAAAACAATACATGTGCAGTTCTGAAAAACAGGAAAGGAAATTTGATGGAAAGGTCTATTACATCACTTGAGCAAGTATTTTTTTTTTTTAACCAAATAAAATTGTAGAGGCGCCATTCACACTGCTGTAGCTAAAGGCCATCATAAACCCCTGTTTTCATGGTGTTGTATGTCGTTACTGAACCATTAAAAACTATACTACCTTTAAAACTCGCATTTTGTGAAGGACTCAGCTGGGAAAATGGAATGTGTCTGTGTATTTTTAAACTGGGAAAAATGTTTGTCAGTTAAAAAGGTCAAACAGCTAATATTTATTTGCATTGTTCGATTTAAGGAGCATTACATCTAAATGTTCTGCATATGCTTAAACCTTTAAATATGTGTTAAAAGACATCTATTTGTCTTTCTATTCCAAAACCTAGTTTCATGGGAAGACATGAACTTAATAGTAATATTTATTATGTCCTGATCACAGAGTGACATGGGCATGTGCACAATTTTACCTACTCTGCTTTGTACCATGGAGATGAGAAAGCTGTGTACATCTTTGCTGCTTCTGTGGGATTAGAAAAAAAAGTACCCAGCACTTTTTAGTAGTCACATCTGTATGAAGAGCCACTAATATCTATGCCATTACAACTGCATGTAAAAGGATAGTAGTAATGAATAGCTCTGATTGTATTGTAAACCCTTTATTTGATTTGCTAAAGTGTTTGCAGAGAGGAGAGAGGACTTGTGTATCCTTGAGTCATATAACACTCTTTTCTAGACATCCATCTGAATGTGGGACCATTTTTTCCTTCTTGTATCTTTCATTTTATATGACCTCAGAAAATCTTATTCTAAAACCTGCATAATGGCAAGCCCTTAAACACAGATAATGTATACAAGTTATAGCTCTTCCTGTGAAGTAGGTGGGCTGTTATACTTCCTATCAGAGTAGCAAACATCTTGATAGTTTTATTACATCACAGTGATGTAAAATTATACAAGATGATTTAGATGCAACATTTTCTCTGTGTGTTTCCTATAGTCTGTATAATTTTATTTTTTTTTAATTTCAAAGTCTTTTGCTATACCTTTTCTGTCAAGAAACTTCCATTCCATCTTTAAGTAACATTAATCATTTTCTTGAATGTTAGAGAACTAAAGTACCTAAATAATGACATATTAAAATGAATGAAAATAAGCATGGTGGTATACATTATAAAGCAGTCCATCTGTACTGTTTATTTGATTATGGGATATTCATTCCCTGATCATGTATGCAAATTGCATCAGCTGCCCTGTGACCTTTAAAATCTAATAGTTCTTAGTTAATATTAGTCACCTGAATTTTAAAAGAAAAATACACTCTGTGTGTACTCGTCACTGAAGACAAGAAGTGTCAGTATGTCACTGTTACTAATTTAAGTTCAGCTAAAATGTCTGATGAGCCACCTGTAAACATGAATCAGATGCATATTTGTTTGAGTTTGCTAAATTACTAGTACAGGAAAAATATTCTTTTGTCTACATGGTTCTAATATAATTTAAAAACTTTGGTATCATAAGGCTAGTATCTTCCCAGAAATATGCAATCACGAGAAGGTGAATAATAAATAATGACACATAGGAGCCCTGTCATTTATGTGTCTGTCTTGGTTTACCTGGCTTGCTGTGAAGTGCTTTACATCTCTGTGGTCTGTAATTCCTACCTAAAACAATCAATAGGTTTGTGCATTTGTGTATGTGTTGTTTGCTATGCTCATGATGACCTGCTTGTTATGTTCTCTATTTGCTTCCAAGAACAAGTGTTGAAAACACAAGAACTTGCACAGGTGACCAGTTCTCCAGGTGAATGAAGGAAAGTACAGAAAAAATAGAAATAGAAATAAATAGAAAAAAGTTTAGAATCTGTAAGAAAATTGGATAGTAGTTTATAAGAGAAAAAGCAGGGGATGGATGCATAGTGTGAATGCTGGACTAATAGTCGGCTAATTAGCAAATATTATCTTTTCTAAGGAGAAAGTTAAGTGGTATGCTAAATTAAAGTGGACACTAAATCAAAGCTACAGTTGTATGAAATGTGACAACAACTTACCTGAATATACAGTACACACTAGAGAACTGGGAAGTTATAACGGGTATGGTTCCGAGTACAGACTGCAGAGAACATGGAAGGGAATGTAACAGCTGCACAAAAGCTCCAGTTCTGCTAATTTCTGTCTACATTTCTGTTTCTAAGGTTGAATTCCCAACCTGCAGCTTCACATCTGGCTGGATGAGATGGGTTAAAAAAAGTTTGTATTTTGAAGTACTCCTGTATTTCGTGCCTAAAGAAGGTCTCTCTGCATCTCTAAAAAGCTACCTGTATTGGTAGCCGCAAAGTGTACAGGATGCTTGAGGGGCAGAAAAGGGGAGGGAATGTCCTTTGTAGATCTCTACCTGCTTAGTAGACAATTGATTGTGTGACTTTGCCCATCAGCTCCCTATTTCTCCTAAATAGACTCAAAATTACACTGGGAAACTGGCATGCATACCTCCAAAAGCTGTGTATATATATATACAGATTTTCCTGCTAAAGCCCTAAAAATGGTATGGAAGTACTTAATATGTTTGAAGAATACTAAAAATGCACTGAATTTTCACAGGAGCTCTCATTATTACAGGATGAGTTAGCCTATCTGAATTAGAAATACATTAGCAGAGGGATTTGGGTAGACATGTCTATATGGATTAAAGAGAGCTGCACTTTGCTTTCCTGATTTTTTCCCCCTTTTCTCCTTCTCTCCTCTCCTCAGTCATAATGAGAGGTGATTGAATTTATTTGGGTAAAATCCAAGCTGAACCCAGCAGAGGATATTTTCAGAGTTATCCTTTTTAGATACTTGCCATATCAACCAAGATCTGTTTTTAGTCCCAGTTATTTAAGGCTGCCTTAAAGACTAATGAAATATACTGTGATGGATGTTACCCCATTTCAGGGACTTTAAAGTAAGTTACTTGCAGAAATGGAAAAAAAAAAAAAACTATAATCTTTGAGACCCTCTTTGGTACTACTTTTCAAGATCATACGTTCATATATTCATTTTCAGTAGTAAGATGCTCTATGTAATGTGTATGTTAATCTTAAAAAAAAAAAAAAAAAAAAAGATTCTGAATTTTCCTAACAAGGGAGAGATTCATAACTGAAGACAGACTTGAAAACCAGGTTGAGCACAATTAAAAACTCTCCTGGTTTTACCTCTGTGAGAGGCAAGGTTTAAAAAACACCTAAGTGAATTAGGAGCAAAAGTAGAAATCCTCTCCCATCTGTACAATAATGTATTACTGCCTGACGATTTGTGCATTTCAGTAAGTGACACATACTAGTATTAGTGTTTCGTCACTGTCTTCTTTGCAAAGCCAGATATATTTAGGTTTCTAAACTTGAAATCCTGCTTTGTACACTCAGGAGATTATATATTTTTTATTTTTATTTTTACAACATTGTATATTTGGGAAAATAGCATGACATCGGTGTGTCACTTTTTAGGTCACATTTATATTATAGTTATAGAATGACCCACATATATTCATGAGATTAGTTGATAGATAGCACTATGTAGTCAGCTTTTTTTAAAGCTCTTGAAAATAATGAGTTATTATGGGTGACATCCTTAAAGAAATTATTGTGACCATCAATTTTTTAACTAAAATAAAATAGTTTTTTTTTGGCTTATTTACTTTATAATGTAATAAAATCAAGCTTTTGTGTGTTTTTTATTTTTTAAATTAACAATTATTTGTATTTTACTCACGCTATATTTCTAAAGTGCATTGAGTTTTTTTTAACATTTAAAACAATATAGCACATTTTACAAATCAAGTGAGTACAGTTCTTTCAAGAATCTTTTTTTTTAGTATTAATTTTTATTTCAGTGCTTTGACAATTGGTCTGTCTCCTCTGTTCAAATTAAAACATCAGACTTAAATAGATCAACAGAACAACAAAACAAACAAGAAAAGAAAATTATGTCACCTCTGGCTCTTCTTTTCACAAACATATTCATAATCAAAAAGCACTGCTCAAACGAGGTTTAGAAATCTGACTTGAAAGGTCAAGAAATTCAGATTTAAGGCTAAAATTCATCTCATTGTTCCTCAGTGCAACAGATCTTGTAACAATGAATCATATTTACAGTGATTTTTCTTTGGTCACAGTGGAGAATAAACCACTATCAGGTTGTTGCTCTATCACGTTGTTATAGCTACTCAGACTGGGACCAAATACAGGCTGCATTTATATGAGTATTTAAAATGGCTATTTTCTATTAGTATTTTGTGCAATACACATGTTCATATTTAAAAATGTGATTTCCATAGTTTTGCTCCTCAGTGTAGCTAAGAGAGTAAAATTAAATGTTTGTTGCTCTTCAAAATCTGCATGATCTATGCTGGGGGAATAAAACTCTGTTTTAGTAAAGAATACTGAGGAGTGTATTAAAAAAATGTTCCTTAGAATGAAATGGAGCTATACTATGCATATTTTCTGGAGTGTCTTTGTACAGAAGGCAGAGTGCTGTCCAGGTAGAAAGGAGAACGGGTCTTCCCACACAAGGATTTTCACAGCTTAGAGAAAAAGTTGGTACGCACATCAGGAGAGCCAAGAACATCGTTGTTCAAGCACTTGCTTGCCTTTTTCTCAGTCAGGCAGAGTAGTGAGCAGAAGCTAGATCCTCCATGTCCTCCATATGTCATCCTGTGATCTTGGTGAAAATTTGATTCTGAGTATGAAAACTTTCAAGGTTTATTCCCGTGTAAAGTTTTGATTTCAGCGTTTTGGCATTTTCAGTGAAAAAGCATTTTGCTGAAAAAATCTTTATGTTCTTAACACCAAAAGACTGAAAACAGTGATGCAAAGACTGTTTCATTTAGTACCTTTTTCTAAAAAAAAAAAGAAAAAGAAAAAACAATTTTTTCTTCCACTTGCAAATAACCTTATTTGATGAAATTCAACCCGCAGTGTTCAAGAAACTGTCTGCATGTTTTAACTATTTTTGTCTTTCTCTGGAAAGCCAAGGTGGGTGACGCAAATATGATGGCAATGCAAGGTTCCTGCTGTGGAGAAGGATAGAAAGGAGGGACTAGGGAGGAATGTAAATAAAACCTCAACTGCAGAAATAAAATACCAAAGTACAAAAGGGGAAATACCTATCTAGAGAATAATACTCTAGAAAAAGCAACTATTTTTAGTCTTCTCATTTCTGCAGCATGTAAGCAACTCACAAATATCTGTTCAGTCTTTAACATGTTTCCTTCAATGGGAATGGGGAATGTGCCTTTATTTCCAGTTTGCCATTTTCCAATCTTAAATAAATACTTATAGTGAAGTAAGGAACCAGGTCGATCTATTGCATGTATAGAAACCCACTTGTGATGTCACTAATATGTAATCGTTCATCATTAAACACTTCTATCAACACTTTCTCAGGAAGCTCCAAAGCCCTATGTGTTTATGCAAATATACATATTGCTCATGCCTGTCCTAACATCTTAGATGCCATTGCGTATCTTACAAATAATTCAAATTGTGCATTTAGTCATCAACTGAGACATTGCAACATGGGTGTTAGTTCTTTCCCATGTGATAACTATTTTCTTCTGAATTTGCACTCTTCAGTGCATTTTAACTGAGAACACATTTAACTCTCATCAGTCTAAATTCAATATTACACTAACAGATGATGTTGGCCTCAAAAGACTATGTTTGTAAACCATGCAATGATTTCATAGTTCTAGCTGTAGTGGAATGTAACCAATGTACTTCTGGTTGCATGTACTTGTATTAAAATATTGGGTGAAGATTGCCTTAGTTAGCGGACTTTGTCAAGAAATACTCCATAAAATAATGTTAATCATTACTCTGTATTCATTTCTCCACACATTTAATTTACGATAGGTTAGTGAAACGACTTCATTACAGGTATTTAGAGTAGATTAGTAAATTCATTTGTGCTGATTGAGTCCACATTGATTTGTGATGATTGGCTCTACAACATATACATCTGGTATGAGGTTGACCTGAAAAAGTATAACTGTGCTGGGGCTGTCTTCCTGTTATAATTGTATGGGCTTACTTCATTGGGTTATGTGTACATTATTGCAATTGAACTAAAATAGGTCTGTTTTTCACTGTGCACAATTTAGTCATGCATCAATACATTTTTAATTAAAAGTGTATGACAGGTACAATAGTAGAGTACTCCAAATAATTTTCTAAAGCAGTCCGTTTCTCAAAAGACAGGTAATCAGAATCTGTCTCAGTTAGCCCATGAATGTATAATTTTTTATTAAGATATATGATTAAGCATCTATAAACTTTGTGCTGAATTACCAGATTCTCATCATAAGCCTCGCACTGTGAATATTTCAAGTTTATAATAGCAAAGTGAGGCATTCTTCTTGACAGGAAAAGATGATCTTCCTGGACAACTTGATTATCCCATTTTGTAATAATAGTCAAGATCAGAATAACATATCACTATTTAAGCTCTTGGAACACCTGGCTGGCTCCATGTCAGGGATGGAGCTATGGCATATGGTACACTGTAGGTCACCTCCAGTGACCTCCAGCAATGGCATATCTACTGCTTTGGTCAGTGGGACAGCGGTGGTGGAAGGTGGATTCCTTTTGCCCCACAGCTTCCTTAGCTAATACTGGCGAAGGAACCACAAAAACAAAGTATTTTCTGGAAGAACATGAGGACTCTTATGGGCCAGATTATGATCTGCTTTAAAATAGCTTTGTCTTATATGACTGTCTCACCAGCAATGCAAACAACTGTAGGAGGATTTTCCCACTGAAAGGACTTTAAGACTGTGTATTTAGGATATAAAGTAGCTAGGATGATAAAAAAGGTTTAATATCCATTTGACTCTCTCCAGTTTAAATACCAGAGCTGATGCTGGGGTCTGGGAAGTCTGAGAGTCTCTTAACATAACACGGAATTGGCAAAAGTTGAATGAGGTTCCAGGATGCCTTGAACTGGGCTTGGATACTTGCCTGTGGCTGCGTGCTGGGACATTAGAGCAAGCAAAAATAAGCAAGGTGCCCACTCTTCCCCCATGTTTTGTCAAGCACTTCTCACTCTCTGGGGTGCTATTGCAATGACAGCAGAAATCTGATATAAAGCAAAACTAAAAGTAAATATTAATTATGATAATAGAGAGTGTATCAGTATATCTGTATAACTGGAGAAGTAACAAACTGTGGGTATCTGGAGTAAAACAAAACTAAAATAAAGTTAGAATTAACAATGCAATACCTTTCCTCATTTTATCAAATGAATTTACAACTCCAACAGTATATATATGTTTTTAAACCAAACCCCCAAGTCTCTGTGAAGTTTTATCACTCTGGTGAATGTGCAAAGCAAGACAAAGCTGCCTATCTATCATTTTGCCACCTAATGTATTCTACAGTTTCTTTTTACTATTTTGCTAAGGAAGGGAAAAAATGATGAGGGGTATTTGTATCCTGATATTTGTTCAAATAGGAGTATAATAAAGCTGTAGATACTCTCTCTGCTATGATAGAATCTCCTTAGTTCTGAGAGTTTGCAATGAGAGCACCCTGGAGGAGTTTGAAGCTAGTAGATTAAGCATCATAAATTTTATTCCTACATGAATCTCACAAACAGATCTAGTTCATGGAATATTTCATCTTATTGTGATATCCTTATTTACAACATCCCAATTTTATTTATTGATATTTTCCATATAACAACCACAACCTTGGTAAGAATGTTACTGGTGCTCTTGCTGGCTACTGAAGGCAATTTGGCTTTCACCTGCTCAGTGAACCAAAATAGACTTGGTCAATAAAACATGATCAGTATACCACTTAGTTTGCTATTTTTCCTGTCCCCAGAAAGGAGCAAAATTGTCAGAAATAATGTAATTATTATTTACTCCTTTTTCATGTTCTAGGATAATGTAATTGTCTTTTTGGATATATAAGTTGATAACAACCTTGGTCTGTTCTAGTTGTCTTTGCTGGTAGCTATTGTGGCTAGGAATGCCACAAGAAACACCACCAGCAATGATTTCTAATTTATTTTAGAAAGCCTTCTCCTGACTGTAATTATACCATGGTAATTGAGGGAAGAGAATATAGTATCCTCAAAAAATCTCTTTCCTCTTAGCTAAGTGTATAAACACTATCACTCATTAATAGTAAATTACTGAATGATTTTTGCAGGAAATCATTAGAGTACACTCTTAAGGTTTTGGGTAGCAGACATTGCCACGAATGTCTGGATTGTTAAAAATTCTTTAATTTCCATAAGTCTCAAGTAACAATTTATCAAGTTGCTTTTAAAACTATCAGCATAATTACAAGTGAAACACTTTGAGTTATGGCTTTTTTGTTATTGTTACTCATTTTCTCACAAAAAATGAAAGGTAAAAAAATCACTGGGAGGTTAAATGAAACATTTGATTTAAAATTTGTTCCTTAAATTTTCTGTAATAAAAATACTTTTATTTGAAACTATTTTTTAATAATAAACTCAGAAAATCTTTTACTGATTTTTCTTCTTAACCTTAGCTCCCATTTCTCATTTAACTTATTATTATTAATAATAATAGTAATAATAATAATAATACATATGCTCCTATTTAGGTTTAAGGAAGTGCACAGTGACATTCCTCTCCACACTTATGTAGTTACATTTGAAATATTGAAAATTTAGCTAGAAACTCTTCCCTCTTTTTCTCTCCTTAAGTATGTATTATGTTAGAGGTAATATGGAAAATTTGTTTCACTAACACTTTCACTCTCCATGTGCTTGAATGTACCTAACTCCTCAGGTGCAAAAAATCCCTCTCAGATCTGGCTATTGCCACAGACATCTTGTATCAGCTTGGAGGAGTCATGTAACCTCCCCATGTGTCAGTGGAATTAAGGTAACACTTTATTTCTCCCACCTTATCTTGGTTTGACTGAAAACTTCTCAAGGTAGAGACTCTGGTGCTGTGTATAGAGAACATAGCACAATGAAGTGGAAGTTTGGCTTCAGACATGTAAGCATCAGTACAATGCAGATTAATATCTATTTCCATTTTTTATTTATTTAAAGAAGATGATATAATTGTACCTCTGCTTGAGCTCTGCCTGGGGTGTCAAATGTGAAAAGGTTCACATTTTTAGCAGCAATATGTTTCCTAATTAGAGCTCAGTCTGCTTCTTTTAACTATTTGGACTTAAATTTTGTCAGGGTCTCACTTTTCAAAGATAGACCTTAAAACATTTTTTTTTTCTTTCCCTGTTGCTAGTGTATCTAAAATATGTTTGTAATTCTTGGGGGTTGCTGTGCCATAATTATTTCTCAAGGCTACTAATTGTAAAGAGATCATGGAAAGGTATATGCTGCTGCTGATGTTATGAATATTAATTTGATTAAGAGCAAACAAGACCTACACTTCCAGGAGAACCTTCCCTGTGTCTTTCTGGAAAGGAGATAGATTTTCTACAGAAACCTCTAAATATGAAAAGACACACACCCAAGAGAAGATCCAAGAAAACCCCTAATTAAATGAATTAGAATATAGCAGCCAGAAAATTATACTTCTGTTCTGCCATAGTAGACTTCACCACCCCAGGGACATTGTCCAGCCAGTGATCAGAAATATAAATGAACCCTGACTATGATCAGTTCAAGACCTAACAGAGGAAGAGTGGTGGAAAGTTTGCCAGAGAGGCCGTAGAGATAATAGTCAGAATTATATAACATACATATATAGGACAAGAACTACAACAATTTTCTCCTTGAGGATGACAGCTTCAACTATGAATGTGACTTCAATATAAATATTGCAACTTGGAGACAAAAATAATGACTGCTGGCCAAATCTGGACCCTTGCATGAAACCTGCATGAACAGGGATTTGTGTGGCTGCTGTTTGCAGCAGGCAGAAGCACATCATAGCTTTGTAGATATTACTAAGCCCCTTAGTTCTCTCCAAACTAGGGCATTTAGAATAGTGAATCCTCTGAATTGCCATATTATTTTCTTCCTGTCCATGCCCCATTCTCATATTTCATCTTGCAAAGCTCAGAGGTTGTTCCTTTCCTCTCCTGGCTTGTGCAGTGTTACTGTTCTGATGTTGGGTAGGATAGAAAAATTTTATACAAAATTTATGAAAAAATTTAAAAAAATAAATAATTTAGAAAAAAATACATATATAATAGAGCTTATCAATTGTGGAATTAAATCATTTCTTTAGATTTCATTAACGGACTTTTTTCGTGAAAATTTTAGATGAATTTACAGATATTTAAGTGATATTAAAACAACACTGTATGTTAAAATGTTGTCTAAAACATATGCAGAATTGAAATATAGTATTCATTTGTCTTTTTAGCATATTATAGTTACAAATAAGCACTTATTTTCTGACATTGACAAAATTTCTGTATTCCATCTGCCAAACTTAGGGGAATCTTTGGATTTGCATACTCGATTTCTGTTTTTTTAAACTGGAACTATATAGAATGCATTTAACTCTGTCTTTATTTTGAATTTATTTTGTCTTTATTTATTATACTATATTTTGAATGTTATATACACAGCCTATAAAAAAATATGACGCTCATCAAAAGCTAGGGCTTGACCATGCTGAATGCTTGGTTTGCTCTAGAGGAGAATGGTCACTAATAATTCTGATTGTCTTCAGCATTATTTGAGGTCTGAATTAGAGTTAAAAATGTGATCTGAAACCAATGCCTGTGAGGAAGAAGAAATTGCTTCGCTGCCATTGAAATACTAGTACAAGTCAAGAAAATCAGTTGCTTTCTCTAATCTTCTTTCCTATGGAAACTTTGCTAATGAGATCAATTCTGGAGACAGTTGCCTTCACCCACAATAGTAAAAGTCCTTCTGTCGGCAGCTAAATAAAGCTGGATAACCTAAAGCTATGTTAAGAATTTGTAGCGTAATGTAAGGTGAACAGACAACCTGGCTTTACTGAGGCAATACCGATACTTAAGAGTGTCACATTTTGTTTGACTGCTAAACACAGCCTGTAACTGTTCTTTTAGCATAGCATCCTTTCTTTCTGTCCTGCTGTGTATTGGAAACTATGTCCTTTCTCAACATGACATGCAATTCAGATGTAATCCTGGCTGATTTTGTAACTCAAGGGTAGGTAGAAGAAAAGAAAGCAAGAAAGCAGTGGAAATAATCACTTCAGTTAAATGTTAGGGACTTATATAGCCATATATATATAGGGAGAGGGAGAGGGGGAGAGAGAGAGAGAGAGAGAGAGCGTGAGCGCTAATTGTCCACTCAATTCTTAACCTTTCTGGAAGCTGTAGAAAGAACCTTTGCATCAGGAAATAAGCTTGTTTAGAAAATCAGAAATAAGACCTTTTGTTCAAAGGGGAAAAAATCACCCTCATCCCCCGAAAAGTGGACAAACCCATTTATTTTTCTCAGGCTGAAATTTGGAGTGAGAAAGTACAATTTGCTGGTAAAGCTGAGGGAACATGCAACCTGGTCTTTGCCCCACAGAAGGCTGTTGAATTTTTTGAAAGCTGTTGGGAGGTGCAAGAAAGAATAAACAGAAATTATTTTGCATATCAGTTTGCAGTGGTCGGTGGTTTTGTGAATCTTGTTAAAACTTAGGGACTTTGTGTAGGAAAGGAAAATAGTGGGGAATATTTTTGTTAGCATTCTGGAAGTGCCAGGTAGGAGAATTAGTAACATTAATGTGCTCATCTTGAGTAGCAAGCTTTATATCTAAAAAGGTAACTCACCATAGTTGTGATAAAGAGGTTTTCATATACATTTGGAAAAAGAATACAAAGTCTTAATGATCTAATTTTATTACATGTCTACTACATAATGCTATGGAAGTTTTTGTGGAATTTACTTACTCTGCATTTCTGTAATTGTAAGGGAAAAAGTTTTTTCTTTATTCTTTATCTCATTAGTGAATTTTACCTCATTAGGAAACCCTTTAAAATGCCTGAATTGCTATCCTGAAGAATTAAGTCTTCCATTTATCGACGGAACATGTGCAGCTTTGGCACGAGCAGTGTAAATTACCCACTGTTTTCTGTCAATGGCTTTTCTGTCTTGCTTGGGAGATACACATCTACAGGAGAGGATTGCTCAGACAGTCCAGACACTCAGTCTTTGACCTAACTAATAAGGAGACGGAGAGTTTGCAGGATGGGGGAGAGAGTTCGTCATGCTCTTGTGAAATGTACATTTTTTGTCTTAATGAATTAAGGTGTGTTCTCATAACCTCATAACCTCTTTTTTTTTTTTTAATGGAAATGGAAAATTTCTTTTTTGAGTTCTGTTATGTAATTACAAAAGTGCAAGTATTTTAGAGTGACAGCACCAACAATTTTGAGGTGTTTCTCAATGCTCAGTAAGGGCCAAATGGGAATCATTTATTCATTTTGGTCAGGCAATAGTAGTAAACTAGTAACATTTTCTGTCCTGCTCTCATAAAATGGAAGTGCACAGCTACCCTGCTCTATTAATCAGCTGGAAGCAAAATCTAATGCAAACAAAAACTCATGCAAAATTTGGGCTGCATCCTCAGCCACTATTAATCTGCAGAGCTAACTTAGAGCCTGCAAAGCTATAAGGATGTAAATCCACTGAACATCAGTGTAAAATGCCTCTAGCCCAAAGAACCACAGGGTTCAAGGATGCTCATGTCCATGGCTTAGATTAAGCTCTAGCTAATTCAGACAGAGCTGGGGAATTTCTTCACCCCAGTAAATTCGTCACCAGCATATTAGCAGAAGAAAGGAGGAGTTCAGGCTTCCCAGGAAAGATTACTGCCAGCTGAAATGGCCTCCCTGCTCTTTCACGTTATTTGGCTTTGATTATTAATTTATTGCAGTGTAATCTCAGAACCAAGTGTTTTTATTTTCTCTTCTTCAGTGGAAGTAGCAGCTGATGACATAAAAAACAAATTCTGCTGATTGTTTGATTTTTAACAAATATAGAAAGACAAGGGGGAAGAAAAATACTCAAATGAGGCGAATAACTGAGGAGAAAAGAGAGCATACATGTATTATAAAGGAATTGATCCTATGACACTGAAGAAAATGAGAACAAAATCTTGGTCCTGCTGAATTCAAAGGTAAGATCCATGCTGGCTACACCAGCATCTAGGTTTTGGGCATGGTTTTCATCTGTGGCAGGATCTGCCTTTAAACTCTTAATTGTTTTTTGCACAGATCTTTGGTACCAGAGCCCAGTACTCTGATGATCTGAGTTGCACTAAAAGATGCTGATTTAAACAGAGAGATTTTTTTGGGAAAAGCAACAGCTGAAAAAATACTAGGACATGCTCATACATGCAGGGTCTGAGAATGTGGGATGTAAAACACACTTTACTCCCTGTGAATTGAACTAGAACTGCATCAGGCAGTCTGTCACTCATCACAAGGGCAGAGATTTGGTGGTGATTTAGGTATTTGGTCACACTGCAGAAGGACAGCTACTTGGTGGCAACAAAAATGTATTACACTGAGCTTCAGAAGTCAACATCCGTTCCCAAATTTGCAGATCCTAAATGCTTATAGTTCTGGATTTAAATATGTATGTTAGGAAAGTACCCATAAGTAGAAGAGACAGTAATTGATGTCTTATGAGTTAGTAAATTTGTTTGCTGATAATTGGAAAGTCATCTATTTTAAGTCTAGCAATTCCATTTTGCTGTAAATTTAGGCCCATTTTGTTCCTGTCAGATATGAGCTCACATATTATTATATGACAGAGCTTTGAGTAAAATGATACATTTTCCTTTAGATCAAGCTGTCTGGCCTCAGCAAGTTTATTCAGGCAGTGGAAATCCCTTATTAAATACATTTTTCAAAACTTCCTGCAATACTGTTTATTTATAGATTACAGGGGAGATAATCAGTGCTTTCCACTCATATTCGCTTAGTTCTTCCTAATGATACCTAGTCACACTCAGTCATGGTCATGCATACTCTGTTCCACTCACAGTAAATTCCATTCACAGTAAATTTGAATTCACACTTCATAGTCAATCATTTAACTCATTCACATCAGTCACACTGAATCAATACTCTCTCCTTTTTTTTTTAATGTTCTTGCCTTTCCTTTCACATTTACTCTTAAACATCTGCAATCATACTTATTTGCTTGGTGTCTATTCTTATAGCAAGAACCTAGCTATCATTAATCGTAAACCCTTCATTTTAATAAGTAATGCAGTTATTGTGGTGTTGGACAAATATCGCAGAATCACAGGTATTGCTTAGATTTCTTGCTGGTGGCAGCAAAGTAGATGTGATAATGTTGTTTTCCTTATTTTGAACTGGGGAGCTGGAGTGTTGTCTCATGTTTGCTGTTTATCTGATAGCCATAGCCTTAGGTTCTTCGTTTCGATCACCCTGAGGCAATTAACTAGAGTTGATGCTACTTTGTTTTTCAGTTTAATTTGATTTTAAAAAAGGTGAAGGACTCTGAAAACAGGAAGGGAGGCTAAGTGTTTTGCTGTGGTCAGAAATAATGAAAATGTCTACTGTCATGGTGAGTAGTGAGTGCTCATTTAATAAATAAGAGCATTACAAACTCTTCTGTCTCCGTGGTATACCTGTCTGAAACCTCACCCTTGACAGAATGAGCTTACCACACTGTTCACATAAATTTGGTTCAGAGTCTCTGCTCTCAAGGAGCTGTTTCATGCAAGACTGAACAGTGGACAAATTATATCTACGCGATTATAAATATAATTGTGCCACCTTCTGCTTCCAAATGGCATCAGGTGAGTCTCTTTCTGTGAAGGCTTTGATGTAAAAATGCTAAAGATACCTTAAAGCTCTAAATTTCCTTCAGGGTAATACAGCACAGAAGTCACTAGTAAGTTTTCCTTATTTTGAGAGCTAGAATGGGTAATATTAATGCAGGTGTTTTAATGAAACATTGAACTTACTGATGAGGAGCATATTGGTGTTTTTTCCCCCCTTTTATGGCAATCTCAATAACCAACAGTTAAAAAAAAATCCTAAGAAGTAGGATTTAACCCACCCCTGTGCTAAAAATTCGGTGAGTCCACCTAAATAGTGAGCAATGGAAAAAAAATAAAAGCTAGGAAGAAGTGTTTTGGTGAAATTGCTAAAGCAGCAGTGGTGGGCAAATACTTGGTGTGCAGTCTCCCTCGATTCTCAGGGAGCTTAGGAGTCCTCCAGCAGGAGGAAAGAAGGGTCACCTTTACTTGAGACATATTGTAACTTCCAGTGAAAGCAAAACAGAGCTATGGCATTGAATTAATAGCACTGGGTTTAGCACATCCCATGAAATGCAAAAGGATCATATCTATCATCCTGAGACTGGCCTAGCATGAGAGAAAGTGCATGTGATAGACTATTATCCTAAATTCTATCCTGAAAATCATCTGGCTATGCACAGTGGACCATCGTCCGTAACCTCTGAGCCATGAACCTGAAGCAAAAGGCCGTAACTGGAATGTTCTTTTCCTTTTCTTGTTCTGTTATTTATCCTTAAAAAAGAAAGGAAGAAAACAATACAAGTAAAAGCTATGAAGAATCACAATCCTCAACAGCAGCAGCCAGCAGGGAAATGAGTGGGCTGGCATTGAAGGGGCATGATGCTCTTGGGATGTTCACTTTGCCGGGGAGCAGTGGTGGAATGCCACCACGAGGCTCTGCTCCCATCCCTGCATCCACCCATGTGCCACCAGGCACCAGAAGGATTTGTGTGCCATTTAATTAAAGAGATGCAACTGCAACATTAATGGCAGAGCTGCAGGGTTGTAAGGTCTTGTGGTCTGTGAAGGGTAGTAATAGGGATTTTTTTTCTGGTTTACTTTTATGTTAAAGCCATGCCTGGCTGCAATGCAGTAATGACCATTAAGGGGAAAAAAAAGCAGGATCTGCCCCACGAGCAGGAACCAGCGAACAAATTCCATCCTGCCTCTCCTGTATCAATAATGCCTCTGACTCCCTGAAATATTCTTTTCACCGTCAGGTTTTGTTTTGTTTTTTTAGCTACACAGTTCTTAAACAAAGATTTCTGTGTCAATTAGTGAAGTGCATTTGGACTTTCTTTCCTCAGTGTGTGCTTAGCAGATGTTCACAGAAAAACAAAGTTTACCCAAACATTTCTGAGGTTGGAGTTTGTATATACAACCTCTCTCTTTTCTTTCCAAAGGGTACCATATTAACAATTCTTTTCTCGCCAGTATAAATATTTTTACTGCAATTAACTGCATAATGGTACAACACAGATCCTTGAAGAGGGCATACTTATCCACTACAATTTGAGTCATTCCTTTACGGTAGCATCCACCCCTGATGTATTAGAAATCCACTGAATTTTTATTGAAAAAAACATCTAAATATGGGAATAATTCCCTAACCTGTTTATTTAGAAAAGTAGTTTGCCTTTTAATAACACAGCCGTAACGAACATCTATTAGCTTTGATTTACTTTATTTTATTTTTTATTTTTTACTTTTTTTTTTTCTGAGTCATCCTTTGATTTTCAAAACATTTTGGTCATCCACAGACTCGAAGTCTCCTTCCAGGAGAAACACTGAAGAATCAAGTGCATCTCTCCTTCCTTTTAAAATTACCCTTCAGGGCAGTGCACACACAGAGTGACCCTGGCTTTTGACAAACCTTTGCTGAACAAAATGTAACAAGCCCTGTATATTTTGAGCAGCATTTTCTATTCTGACAGAGACAGCTCGGTAGCATTTGATGTCTGCTTGCTGGTCATAGATAATGGTGCATCTTGGGACCATTGTCATCCCTGTCAATAAGACGGCCTGGGGGGACATGCAACAAAGCTACCTTTTGATTCACCGTTTTTCCTTCCTTCCCAAGACATTTGTAAGCCTGTGGTCAGCTAGGTCACTTTATTTCATCCTGATGTGCCTTGATAATAGCATCATGTCTAACAAAAAATTTTGACAGACCATCGATGTATGTTTCTTTGGTTCCTATGTTGTTTTCTATTCCTCCTCAATGTCAAACAAGCTTTGAAAGCTACTGATTATGTTTGTTTGGACTGAATTTGACAAGATTCCTATTCTTTGAAGCAATTAAGCTCCTGAGGATGGGCCTTGGGATTTGAGCTAATTTTTTTCTTTTGCATTGTAGGAAGCTACTAAAGCATGTCCTATGCTTTGCCTTTTTATTTTTATTTTTTTCTCAAGGTTATGTTTTCAGTGTAAGTTTGGAAATACCTGAACCCAAAGGAAACTTGTAAGATTTAGAAGAAAAAAGAAAACAAAAGTCTACAGCTTAAAGCTGAAAGTTTTGTCCATGCATGCATTTCTTATTTTATTGTAAGATGCCAATTTTGACAAGTTCGGGTAATGATTTCTCTGCAGAGTTTAACTTTTTTGAGACCATATGAGTTGTCCAGTTACAGAATTTTAGAAGCTAATTTATTAAGCCCAGTAACAGAGATGGGAAACAAAATGTTTTGCTCAACTGACAACTCACAGCATGGTTTGCTTTTTAAATTAGTTGCAAGCAATTTAGCATATTACAAATGGGAATTAGTAGTATGTTTAGATTTACCAGTTAGCTAAATTGTTAAATAGTGTTACTCTGGCTCAGCAAAGCATCTCCAGGGCAACACAACCATTTTTTTGGTAGTCACATACAGAAGTTTGCATCCTGCCCCTGTAGCGGTGTCCATGAAACACAGGCATGTTTAATTGGGTAAGGACTTCTTTTATTTTTTTGGCACATAAAGATGAATTTATCACAGTCCATGTAATACTAGAAAAGGCAAACAGTAATTAGCTGTTATAGAAAAAAAAAAAAGACCTTTCAATTCTGTTCTGTCCAATGTTTTAAGAAAACATTGTCTTTACATACTATTAATTCTAATCCTTTATCTTTTATCACCACACAGTGGAAAGGAACTTCCCTCTGAAAGCAACCACTAGTAAAAAGCTGCCTTTTTGATATTTGATGACATTTGAGGCCAGATCCCAAAGGGCCTGTTCATGTCCAAATCCCACCTTGTAAATGGAAATCTAGAGTTGCCCAGAAGCTTGAGTCTCTCAGACTCTGACAGCAGCTGGCAGCCTTCTGGGGCAGGGATTTTTTTTTGTCTTTGTGTTGCCTTTACAGCAGTAGAGAAGCTTCAGGAACTTAATGAGTGGTAGAAGTTTAAGATCCAGCTTACTGAAGAGCTTACCTTCCAGTGTGGTCCTGCCACTGGCCTCTAAAGCTGTGCAGGCAAAATTCTGTGCCTCAGTTTCCTTTTAAATAAGACTAGGATAGGGGTACTAGACTCCTTTTCAAAGTCATTTACTATATCCCTCATTGAAAACATGGGAGGTGGTAGGTACTATTGTTAAACAGGCTGTATTTTCTTTTTATTTGAATTTGTATTAATATTATGACTACAACGACAGTCGCTAGTTTTCAAGCATTTCGTCCTTGATTCTGAGTTATCACTTGGGTTGTATTACCTTAAAAACATATAAGTTACACCGGTTGCACGTTAAAAATGCAGTTAATAGCTACCTGCTGCAAATTTGCTTGTTTTCCTTGCTTGTAACATCAAAATTGAAAATTTCCCAGAGGAATTAATCTCCTTTTCAGCATAGCCTGGAACATTCCTCTCACCCCCACAGATGAAGGTGAGGACAATGATTTCTGACTGTGATCATACCACCACTGCCAGCATTCCTTCAAAGCCATGTCTAAAGGCCTCCAAATGAGTACAGAGAATACAGAAGAACTAATTCATTTTCTTTCTTTTAACTGATATTTTTTACATAGATACAGTATTTCCCTGAAATTAATACTAATGCTTTTCTGGCTTCTATATTCAGTGCCTTTCCGGCAGGCTATCTCTAGTTGGGGCAGTATTGTCTAGTTTTCTTTCATATTAACTGATTGGGTTATTACTTCTATGTCTTTAGAATATTTCATTTTACTGATTTCTCCATATTAAAAAGATGATAAATTATACCAGCTATTAAGGGCCCGATCCTGAATTCTTAATGTAGTAATTTCCATTAAAATTCCTCCTGACATAGATTTATATGGAATCTGATAAATTTCTGCTTGGAAAATTCCTAGAGAAACTACAGAAACCTGAATTAAATTAGTCTGTTAAAATAATCAACATGAGCCTGATCTTGTCAAGCAAGTGGTAGATGAGTATGTTCTGTTCATCGCAGGACGGGAGTTAATGACTAATTATTAAGCACCAAAATAGGAACAGTGCAGTGGGATTTCCAGGCACATGTGGGATTTAGGACCAAGCCCTGTGTTTGTTTTAAATATTAGTAGCCTGTATTTGTCTTTTGTTTCTTTTTCCTACTAATCTATTTTCTTCTGTTAGGAGAAAAATGTAGAAAAATGAATTTCACCATTAATGACCATTCTTAAATGGTGCAGGACACAGAATGAGCTTCTCCAGCCTCATTTTGCATGGAGATACCAGCTCTAGAAGCCACCTGGTGTTCAAATGCAAACTGTGCACGTCCCATCATGATTTTGATTCACATCAGACCCCTTTAGCATGGCCTAGAGACCATGGATGCCAACAAGAGTTTTTCCCATGACTGCCCTGGGCTCTTTCATTGGTCTCTCAACACTCCTGTTGGTGACATCTAAAACAACAACATACAGCCTATTACTTTTGCTTTCTGGAATTAACCTATCCAAGACAACAAACAGACAACGCCCCCCAAACTTGCAAGAATTTGAATTTTAGAGAAATGTTTTCATACAATGAAAACACACAATTGTCATACAGTGACAATTATTATATAATATAACACATCTCGCCTTTCCTCCTTGAGATGCAATAAGGGCATGTGACAACTCCAAATCCTTCTTCAGGCTCTGTTCTTGAGACACGGTGAAATGTTAAAAAAAAATGTAAATAACATAAAATGCAGTCCTGTTGGAAATCTATTTCTGATAGATAATCATTCAACGGGAAAGCACAGGAAACAATACTGGAGCCTCTGTTTCTACCACAACCATCTGGGGAAAGGGAAACACATCTCATGAACTGCCTTAGGCCCACTTTAATGCATCTTGTTCAGCTTTGTGGCAGGCAGGCTATTGCTCTACCTTACCATACTTTTTTTTTTTTCCTTTTTTTCCTTGACATTACCTCAGTGACAAAGTATTCCTTGATGTAATTGTGAATAATGAATGTGGCAAAACCTTTTCAGTTTTTTCCTTAGAAAACCCTGAAGTTTTTTAAGATCACACATTTTTATTTTTTTTAATCATGACTTTTTTTTTTTTAATTATTTTTAAAATAAATTACAGTTAAATTAGTCCTCAAAGAAATGTATATTACATTATAGACATTATTAAATGAGCTTCTACCTGTTCTGTTCCTTGTCTTAGGGTCCAATGACTTTTCTTTTTTAATCCTGTACCTTTTCACTGCTTGTACTGTTCTTTGCAGTTATGACTATCCTCTATCAACATCCCAACTAACCAAATTCTGTCTCCATTAGACACAATTTAGAGTGTTTTTAATCCAATATTCTTATGCTATCATATGTATTTTAAGTGCTTAAAATGATGAAATTTCTCATTTTTCTCTACTGTTTTTATGGTCATTTACTTTGGAGAAGATTTTCAGGTGTTTCACAATATTTTGGCCAGTTAAAGCATGTCAGGGTAGAATTCAGAAGACAAACACAGGCAAATTCATTTCTCTAATGGGTAACTGTCTTCAATAATTAACAGCAATGAACACAGAGATACAAGACATAATAGAGAATAAGATGTAGAGTTTTCCAAATACAAAAAAAAAAAAAAGAAAAAAAATCACCTTTCATGAAACAGAGGCAACATTACTGCTAATGCTGTTACTTGATGACAAGTTCTACATGTTGTTCTGATCCTTGATAACCTCAAGTCAACAGAATTGTTTTATGCATCTCTTTCAAAAACCTTTAGTAAACTCAGAGATTTCTCCTCATCTAAAAATGTGATATCAAAACAATGTTGGATGCCATGGAATAGTTGCCATTAAAATATAAATTTACATTAAAATATAAATTTATTTGCGTTTGCAAATACCTTTCATGCTTAGAAAAATTCTGCCCAGCAATACAGTATCTGATATCATAGAATTAAATACAATTTACAAGCAAGTAATATAAGAGTTTATGTAGTTAATTATTTTTGAAATGAATTGTGCATGATCTGTTTTGAAATAAATGCTTGCTTTATCAGAAAACGTTTTATTTTCAAAAGAAAGTGCCTGTTTGACATAAACCAATCTTTTTTCTTCTCTTATGTCCCCATTTTACCATTCTAGCTACTGAATTAAAAAACAAATTTACTGAACTCTATATGTTTCCTCCATTTCATATGTTCTTTAACTTTGCCTTGGAAGAAACAAAGCACAAAGGTAGACTTACCAGATTGTCAGTTTAATGAAGTACTTAATTTTACATAGGTTTCTTAGAAGGAGCTAAATTTCAAGAAGAAAGAAAAAGTCCCCTTTAGACCAATAATTGTCTATGGCAGGAAAACTCTTGGCAGACAAAGTAGGGATTTATCTTTAGTTGGAATGAATTTCCTCTGTCAATTGGCATCTGAAAAAAATTCAGCTGGGAGAGTTAAGTGACTAAATAGTTCTCAAATGACTGAAACAAATGGATGCTTTAATGAAAATCTTTTGAATGTCACTCAAAATTCAGTCCCTGGTGTGGTGGGTTAGATTTTATGATAGTGTACACATTTTTATTTATTTATTTATTTATTTTTTATAATCTAAGCTGAAGATTTTGTTTGTTAAAACTATATCATCTGTTTTACTTTTTTTTTTTTTTTTTTTTTTTTTTTTTTTTTTTGATGTGTTTAGGATGATCTTCAGCATTTTAGGCCAAAACCATGGGTAGCTTTTTAATGATAATTTGAACTAGTTAACAGAGTCTCTGGGTTATGAAATACCTTTGAGTCTTCACAAATGGTACTAGTCACCAGAATGAATTGGTTTAAATGTAGTTTTCAACCATCCTAGGCTTTTATGGGGTATTAGTTTTGGAAAAAAATGTGTACTCTATAGTTTACTTTGTACTGACAGTGTTTATCCTGTATGTTTGTAGAAATAAACAGGAAAACCCTTAAACACTAACAACTGTATTTGATTCTTGATGCTTCTTGGCAACTAATCACAACAACTCCTTGGTGAGGTCCTATGTATGACATGTAAATATTTGACATAAAGGTAAAATATAGATATCTGAGCCCCTTATATATTTAATGATCCCAAACAATTCTTTGGACAATAGGCAAATAGAAAAATGCCATTCATTTGAAAAAGGAGAGGAAAGAAATTCAGTGAACAAGCTGTTCCTTTCTTATGTTAGCAATTATTTTTCATATAGTAGCTTCTGTACATGTTGTTAATTGCTATGAAGATTAAAACCACTTGATTTTAGTGCTATAATTATATATACATTTGCCAATGGACAGTTGATCTTTCATTTATGAATTTCTGCAGGTTGGAGGTTTCTCTGAGAATTTCTGTGATTTCTTTGCTAACTCTCTTGTCAGAGGCTGTCGTCAGTTGCTTTGGCAACTTGACTGTGAAGGTCCAATAATCCCATGTTGCTTCTGTTACTCTGGGCTGATGCACAGAATACAATCTTCAATTGCTCTCATTTCTCCTTCGAATTGATCCTGCATCTCCATTTTTCTCCATAGCTATCCTCTGATTTCTTTTGTCCCCATCGAGGTAAAGCATCCTACATGTTAAAATGTAAAAGAAGAGAAAGCTTTGACAGCTAAAATGGCATTGAAGAAATGTGGGGAGAAGTGCTGAAGAATTCTAAAAACATGAGACAAGAATCATCAACAAAATGTAATATTTCTATTCCCAAATTTATCCTCTTTTCCACTGTAGGTAAAATCACCAGCCTTCCTCAGCAATACGATTTTTATTTTTCCCACCTCACTGCCACCCTAAATGAATTTTGTTTCTACCTTACTCCACTGCAGCATGTTTCAAAGTATTTCTTGTAGTATCCTCTTGTAGGACAGAAGTCTTCTCTTTCTCCCTCTTTCTCTCTCTTTTTCTTTTTCTTTCGCTCTAAGTTAAACTGCTTCTGTAGCTCATCCCTACTCTAGTCCAGGTGAAACGCTACCATTAGGGTTATCTTCCTTAACCACTTGGTTTGCTGCATAAAAGCTTGTCTGCACAATTTGTATCCTCCTCAATTATTTTGCTTGTTTCAACATATACAGGACTTTCATATAGTCATTTCCTTGCCCTAAGTCTGCCCATGATGCTTGTTAATTATATTTTTTTTGTATGTTAAAAATATTTAGAGATTTAAAATTGTCAAGATGTTTGTCTTTCTACCTAAAAATGTAAAAAAAATGCATATATAATATGCATATAATTATAATTGCATATATAATATGTTCCATCTTCCTTACACTTTTGTAGCTTACATAGTGCTCTACAGCTTCCCCTAATTTTTCCCTCTGCTTGATCTTTATCTTTGGATCATGATCCCCTCCTTGACTTTGAAACCTTTTGAAAAGCTTCTAACATTGATCAAGCTGGAAGGGGGAAGCCATGGTGGGTTTGTAAGCAGTAGTATCCACGTATCCAAAAGGTCCCACATAGGGACATATTCTGTGACTGTGGAAGTATCACAGTCTTCTTTTCACCCAATGACTTGGGGTAACAAATCTTCTCCTTGGTATCAGAATCCACCAGGATTTGTTTATGCTTGAAAATGTGCAGTTGTCCATGAAGAATTTCTTGGAAACTATTCTTCAGATACTAAGTGGAAACTATAAAAATGAGTGATACTATGTGATCAAAACAAAACTTTCAACCAAGTGGAGTTTCTTAAGAAAAACAAAGCACTTGCAAGGAAAAGGCTGATATGTTTGAAGCCACAACTAATGCAATAAAAAAACTATCTTTGAAAGCCTTGGTTTAGAGCTGCATGAAGCTCAACAAAGAATTGCTAATATTGAGAGTATGAATTATTTTATAATTACATTGACGATCTAGAAAACAAGCTTAGAATTAAGGTTTTTAAGTTGTTGAGGACAGCTGAAGGATGAGAGATTGGAGACCAGTGATTTTTCCCCACCCTTATTTTGTATATGTTTTTCACACTATATTTTGAAGACGCATGGAACATGTAAATCAACTGTGACTGTCATTTGCTTTGAAATGCTGCACTTTAGTTTCATTAAGGGTTTCAGAGAAGCCTTGTCCAGAAAGTCTTACCAATAGAAACTTTGATTTGTATTATTTTTGGTGGCTTTATTTTTCCTTCCTAAAGGTTACTGCCACTGTTGGTTTAATGGTGTTTATATGATCTTATAATAAGTGTTATCACTTTGTATAATTATTATGTGTGATTAATCCAGTTCACACTTGAAAGCTGTGGGATTTTTTTTTTTTTTTTTAACCAGAGGGTATGTCTTTAAGCCTTTGTGTTGTTTGCTTATAATGATAGCTGACAAGAGCTTTTGGAAAGAGGGAGGGGGATAGAAACTGGAATAAAATTTTCTGTGGAAAAAGATTTCTGGGAAATTAGTGGACTAGCACCTTCTATGGAAAACTTTGAGAAAAATGGTGGACACAATGTATAGATCTCACATATATATATATATATATATTTATATTTATATTTATATTTATATTTATGCTGCGTGGATTCCTATAGCAATCTAGCTATGAATTAGTATGAAAGAATGTATACTGTGTGATTTTTTTTTTTTTTCAAATGATGTCATTTTGGAGAAATTGAATCTATCTTAAATCTAGCCCTTAAAATAAACAAATGAAAAATTTTTTAGCCTTTGCAAACATCTAGTATTGGCTAGTGTGAACAAAACCCTCCATGACAGACTGTTTTTTGTTTGTTTGTTTTTAAATTGAATGGTGTTTGGATTTGGCACCCAAGACTGCAGATAGTAGGAAGGCAGAATAGCTTTGTTTTTAGGCCAAATGTATCTGAGTTTTGATATGCTTAGATAGCATAGATAGAGATCTGCAACCCTATCCATGATGTTCCCCTTTCAAAAATCATGGTTACGTTGCTTTTTTTAACTCTTGCAGATTATTGTTTCCGAGGATGAAATCTATGTATATTAGTGAATTGTCAGAATTCCCGTTGTGATAGATATTTATCCTGAAGCACTATAGCTGTGTAGTTACATCATACAGTTCTCAGTAGTAACCTTAGCAAACAAATTAAGTGTTTATATTTTCTAAAGATAATGCGATAAATTGCAATGTTATTAGAAATATCTCATTGCTTTCTCAAAACTGTATTCAACCCAATCTATGATTTCTATGCTTTCCTATTCAGTTTTCAGATAGAAGTGGTTTTTGAGTTGTGAATTTTCTGGACTTCTGAAGCTGGAAATACTACTTTTTATTTTAAAATTCACATTTGCCTTACTTTATATCACTGTAGAATATCATGTTTACTGTTAGTATCTCTACCCTAAATGATTTTACTCTAATTTGGAACAATGACTAAGCATGAGCATCACAAATACACACCAGATTACTTCTAGAGGAGCCAATGGAAAGAGAATGTGTTTGTAAAGAGCAATGTGTTCTTTTTATTTTAACGAATTAGAAATTGATAGTAATATATGTAGGTATTTTAACATATTTTAACTGCAGGTAAAAATAGATAACTCCCCAATCAGATTAAACCAAATAACCTATAGCAATTAGTTTTCAAATGGCTCTGGAAATTAAAATACATATGACATAAGGAAGTGAGAAAGAAATGTATTTGTATTTCCTTTGAGAAACATTTATTCCAAAGCTTTTTAAAAAATCTTAAATATAACTTTAAAAATATGTTTTAAGTAATCGATTTAATTCCAGTTCACCGTCTATGCACTATCTTCTGAAGAGCATTCAGCAAAGTGATTGTACCATATACTCTTCACTTCTTCCTTTGGCAAAGCCTGGAGAAAGTCAGTAAGATTTAGATGTGTAACCCTGCCTCAGTGGGACCTAGAGAGGCAGGAAGCCTTCCTGTTAAGGACCTGTCTTGAACAGGTTTATTTCAGTTTCACTATGGTGAAAATGTATGAGAAAATAGGACTACGCTTTTCTGGCACTTCTGTCAACTTGTATGACTATGCTGTTTTGTAAGATGCATCAGTTCACTGATAGAAGGCATTGCAATAGATAGAAGGGAATTGCAATATTGCAATTCCCTTCATGGCTTCACTTCACTTTCAGATCAGATTCAAAGCTCTTTGACACAGGATGGGAAGTCCTTGTTTTTGGCAGAAGTAGTATCAATTCCTTAATATCTTTGACATCTATGGTCTTTAGTCATTCAAATTTATATTATAAAATTGGTTTGATTCAGGTAAGATTAGGAAGTTTACCAGCTTCTTAGGTACAGTATAAAGGAATTCACAAGTAAGGAAAAGTTCTAGGAATAAGCATATCTTGGTTGCAGGATACATACCTTAGTTTGCTATTCTCACATGACCACAAAACAATTACCAAATGTCTGAAAGGAAAGTTTGGAACTGTATTTTTGAAACATAGCCACAGTACTTGAATCTAATTATGGTAAAAATGAAGTCCATAATAAACAGAATGAATATTTGTAATCTTTATTATTAGTGAGGGTTGACCCACAAAAGGTAAGGAGATGAGATCCTTAGTTTAATCTGCCCTGACCTTGCAAAAGTGTTGGAGAGCTCTTCTAACTGGTCACATGTGATCCATTTTGAGCCTTTAACTGCAACAGTGTAGAGATTGCACCATTTACAGGTCCACGTGTCAGAGGAATTAGTAAATCTTTAGTTTCACGATATAAATTGTCAAATCCAGCTTTCATTCTGGACAGAGGATAAAAGTTTTAAATCACAATCTGTCTTATTAGTGGATGACCATAAAAGCTAAATAACTATAAGCACCAACTTTTGTTATGTTAGGATCAAAACACAAACACAGGTTGCCGTCATGTGAATGTTGCTTCTCCCTGTGCCTATCAAACAGAAACCAAACCCAGCAAAAGCATTTCATGCACTCCATGAGCAACTTGCTAATTCCAAATGATGCATCAGTAACACAATCATGGCTGCCTATTCTTAGAATTATGGTTATCTGTTTTGTACTCAAAATATGCACATGGAGCAATTTCATCTGTGAGAACTTGGGAAAATTATATTAATCATCATAACTGAGTACAGCTTCTTTCTCAGCATGAGTCATAAATATCTTTGAGCATTAAACCTCTTTACAATAACATTAATTTAATCTATAAGAGGACATTGCGTGCAATAAATTCCATTTACAAATCTGAGTGGGCAATGAAGGGAAAGCTGTAGCTTACTTTTTTTTTTTTCATTTTTATTTATTTATTTTTTTTATATTGAAGATCGGGAAACAATGCACCAAAATAAGTTTCCATCAGCCCAAAACATATAGGACTAGAAAGGAAAAAAGATCTTCCTGATTGATTTGCCTCCGTACTATTGCTTAGTTTGCTGCCAGTCAGAAGCTTATATAGCTTAAAAGATTGTTATTGATTGTTCAATTTGGTGTTCATATATTTAAATTTTATTCAGGTTGGAGTGATGTTGAAAATTGGGGTCCGCATGCTAGATTGCCAGCACAGTGGTTGACAACACAAACGTTAAAATACAATAATCCTTGTAGTATAAAATGGCCATTGACGGTCTAATTTCCATTTTGTGGTTTATGGCCTCTACTGAATATCTGATAATGTAATTATGCTTCAGTAAAGAATGAATCCTCTCTGGTAAACTGAGCTGTGTATGCAATGCCAATGTGAATTAAATAAAGTGACATCAAAGCTCAGCCAGGGCTTATTTTAGGAGCACATTTTTAAACATTTACTATGGTTTGTTCTACAGTAATGCCAGGGAGCAGATTTATGGCTGTTAGCATATTCATGTTGAAGAAATGTGTTACTTCATTCTTTATTTTAGCCCAGGACAGCAAACAAAACAGCATCCGCAACAGTGAATGTTGCCCTGCGGCTGAGGTATGAACAAAGTTTTCAGATGATACCAGCACCATGTACCTCTCTAAGTAGCACAGAAAGGAAAGGGGCAGCCATGCAGTCAGGAAATTAAAATGTAAAGAAAAATACCACAAATTGTCTGCATGCCACAAAATGAGAAAATATTTATTTATTGGCAATAGGTATCTTATCAGCTTTTATACTTGGATCTTTTGCTGCTGGGTTTATAAATGTATGGGAGTATACATTATGATTCTACAGTTAAGAATTTCCTCCTTTTAAATTTCAGTTGTCAAGTTACGTTATGCTGTTTATAATGTGGTGAATTATGTTCAGTCCTATCCCATTCACTGCTAGTACAATGCAACTTAACATCAGGCAACATAACAGAATATGACAGCTAAAATTTAAAAGTTCCCTCATTGTATTTGTGAATTGAATACTCAGCTGTGTGATTTAAAGATGGACTGGCATCTTGAGTCCAGAAACAAGTAATGTTACTTGAATTCATTTTTTTCCCCCTAATACATTTGCATTGCTGGTTTGACCTTCTTTCCAACAGGAAAAAAATAACCCTAAGCAACTGGCATGTATTGACACAGAGGTATTGAAAAGTTAGCGTGATGTTGCAGACATGTTTAAAGGAACTTCTGAAATCATGAATTTGATGAGATGGACTGAATCAGAATGTCACTTTAGCATGTAAACAGCAGAGAGAGAGCCAAGCCTCACATGTGGATTTTCAATGTCCCAAAGCATTAGTATTAAAAATCTGGGGCCTGGTTCCACCCGCGATAAAGTGAAGTGTCAAATCAGATCATGGTTTATCTTTCATTGCCAGTCTCACAAAGATTGCCTCTGTAAAACAGTGTATTTAGAGCATTTTGACAGATTGTCTAGGATGCAGGAACTGCAGGTGAGCACCTGCATCTCACCTTCCCTTTTCTGCTGGTCAAAACTGTTGACCAACAGAATAATAAGAAAATTTTGGACTTCTCCACATCTCTGTACCTGTATAAATAGTTTCCTGTTGCACCTCAACTCCCTCCTTGCTGTTTCCTCTGTCTGCTTTGCTTTCTGTGCTCCTGGAATCCATACCTAGAAGTCTGACCCCAAGGCAATTCCTGCTTCATCTTCCAACCAGGGCAGCCCAGGAGGTGCCATGAAGAAAGGAGCCTTCTGACTCAGGAAAGAGCAGATACATACAGCCAGGATCAGACATAACGATGAACAGTTTACATGCAACAATACTGCTCCATGCCCATCCCTTGACTGGTTCCTGCCTTCCTGAGGAGAAAAATGCATTTGACTCCTTGGTGAAATATGGAATATATCTTTGAAAGGGGAAGGAAGGTAGCACGTGCAAATACACAGCCTGTTGAGGAACAATGTCCTGTCCTAAAATAAACATGTTCATAGGAAGATATTATTAATATTATTAACTTGCAATTTTCATTATCACCTCACTGTGGGAGGGCCCCTCCTGCGTTACACTCGGGTTGTTAGCTTTTTGTGTAGGAGCGAGATGAATGCAGATGGATTGCAGACAGTATAGGGAGCCAATGAGACAGTATTAGTCAGCATGCTAGTGGTTTAGCCACTGTTATAAGAGCATTACAAATATTAGTTATTATTATTTATTACTTATGCAACACCCACACAGTATGCAAGACATTTAACAAACCACATAAAAGCCAGGGCTGCACCACAGAGTGATTACGGGATGGATTTTAGACGTGATAGATTGCTATTAGCTTCTTGTTTGTGTTTTTCATACTGAAAAATTTCCTAAAGGTCCCAACCAAGGAGACCTTAGATATGCTTGGCTCTGTTCAAACACATCATTAAAGAAAATGTTCACTAGATGGAGAAAAATCACAAATTTACATGGTGATATGAGGATCCACTCACAAAGCATCTTGCAAAAATTGTTGCTGCCATCGTGAAACATATACTAGAGATAAAATTATGTCTTCAAAGTGCTGGTGAAGCTGCATACTGTTCTCACTGAGGTCCTGGTTCCACCTCCTTCAGTTGCTGGTGTTCCTGTAAGTGTTCCTTGCTCTGTCTCTACACACAAGGAGTTCAAGATATCATCCCAGCACATAATGTTAGCAGCCTTTAAAATCCCAACTTAAGGGAAAAATCTGGGGTAAAGCTTCTTTCATGATGCCAGATACCTGCGTAGCTCTATAGCTGAGGGTCTAGCTGCTGTAGCATTGTCTCTCCCCAAGATTTTTTGTGTGCAGTGCTAAGCAATTATGAAAAGCTGGCAGCTTCTAGCATCCCAAATGTTACTAACTAACTACTTTGGTCTCATCTATGCCTAGCATTATGACTATTGATATGGTCACTCAGTACAGAATTAATAAATGTCTGTGTTGTCACATGGAAATGATTTCTTTTTTCACTCCTGTACACTCTATTGGCTCTTTGGAAACGAAATCTCTAAGGTAGTGATGCTACTTGTCCTACTTCTTCACAAAGTACTCTATATGTCTAGTTAAAATGTTTTGACAAGCAGGGTAATCCACTTAAGACCTTGTACCTTCTGAAGGTTGTGCTTTTCCTTGACACAAGTTGTTTGTCACAGCATGCGTGTTTCTATGTGCTATTTTCTTTGGGTCTCTCACTTTCTGTACTGCAACGATTTTGCCTCAGACCTTGTCATATTGTGTGTTCCCAAACCTGAAAATCTGAAGCATCCTGAGTATTCACCTTCCGTATGTTTTGCCCTGGCCTTGGTGCTTCCATCACAAACTTTTAATTGCTTTGCAGGGTTTGATTCTGAATGTTTGTCTTGGGGCACTACCGTGACTTCATCAATATTCACGTTTAGTGGGAGTGGGGTGGGGGAGAGGTTGTCTCTCAGTCTTGGATCAGGCACAGCTCTGCTAGGATTTTACTTTACTTTGTCCCTTCCGTTTTTTGAAGGATCAGTCTTTCCTTTCCACAACGCTCCTTGAATAGTTTTTCAGAGTTATTTTTTTTTTCTGTCTATATTAAAAACATCCACAACTTGAGAATCAGCTTTTGTCACGAAAAATATATATTTAGAGAGAGCTACGTTTGTTTTTTCTTGCTGGCACCCCTTGCTTGGAGAGAGATCGAAACGCTGTTTAAATCTTTTCCAGCTGTCCTCCAGATACTCAACGTCTAAAATAAGGGGCTTGTAACTGCTCTGCTCTCCCCTACCCAGTGTTTTCCTACCCTGTGTGGGTGAGCAGCCACCTAGACCTGCGGCCCCGTGTTCCCCTCCCTGTGCTTTGCTGCGGCTGGGGGCTCTCGGCCTTGGCATGACAAGCTGATGGAAGCCAGGCTGCCTCCCAGACACAGCTCCTTGCATACCGCTCTGGTATCCTCTTTAGAAAATTAGCATAGCAAAAGCATTAGATGGCAAGGGTCCGGGCAACGGTAACTAGAGGAGTATGTGGTTAAACAGAGGGGCTATGGGGAATCTGCAGATTTGATTTTGTTCTAATTATTTTTAAAGACATATTCCAGTTTCTTGCTTGCCTTTTTTTTTTTTTTTTTTTTTTAACATATTCAGGAACCCTACTGGAAAGGGATTATATATGTATACATAATATATATATATATATGAATGAGTTTGAAAAGGTCTTTGTTACAAGTATCTCAAATTTTCCACAATGATTTTTCCTTTTTATTTCTCTTTCTCTCTGTCAGACATCTTACCGTCTGTACTAACAAGGCATAAGGGTTCATATACGTTGCTAACACGAGACTCTTTCTGCTGTTCTAAATAATCAGAAGAATATTTTAAAAATTGCTATGGGTTGCATGCAAGCCCTTAATAAAAGCACTCCTGTGGGAAGTTTAGAAGCACTGGCTGCGGGCTTTTCAGCAGGTCTGAGCTGTGAGCTGTGCCGTAACCTGTGCCAGAGCTGCCAGCACAGGTAACTTGCCTGTCCTCACCTATTTCTAGATGTGAACATAGAAACAGGCTCTTGTACAGGCAGGAGCACTAGCTAAAAATCATATTTTAACTGTTTGTCATATAAATTCAGTTTTCAGATAATCCCTAAGTGAAATAATTCCTTATTATGCATATGGAAAAGCATCTATTAAAGGCATTTTTAACTTTCTGGGTAGAGTTCCTTTATCTGTATTTTACAGTACAGCGAAAAGTAATTAATTCATTCTGAGATATATAACATATGGATAATTTTTATGGATTTATGGCACATTTTAGGGGATGTGGAAATGCTGCAATTATTTTAAAAATAATGCAGTACAAATTTGGGGTTGGTTTGTAGATTTATGGCAGGATTATATTTTCCACAGCCAACTGTGAAACGTGGAATAGATACAATTTATATTTCTTCTTATGAAATGTACCTCTTCTATCCCATCTCTGTTTTAGAGTGCAACATAACCACAAATAAATATTCTGTGTTTGACTTGTTTTAAATTGGAAATTTTGTGAAATATATTAACCCTCAGAAAATAGTTCACTGTATTTAATTAGTAAAGAAAAACATACTGCACACAAAATGTCAGTAGAATTTTCAGTAATAAGCTGTCTTTTAACACTCTCACTATTAATTGCCGTTGATATTTAGCTGTACAATTCCCCGAAAAAAAAATAGAGGTGGGCCCAGCTCAATTATTGGCTGAACAACTGATGCTTTGAGGAAATTCAGATCTGCATAGAGGCACCAGACTGGGGGAGCAGGATAAAACTTACTCTGTGAGTATTATTTAATCTGAGGTTTTGGTTTACTTTAAGGGACTAGGAAGCAACTCTGACAAAACATTTCTTCTAGTCATGGTGCATCACATTTTTCTAAGCTTTCTTTTATTAACAAGGTACTTTTCATGAGAACTTGACAACCAGAAGGGTATTTGTTATCATAGTTCCAAAAAAGTATTTCAGCTGTAATTAAATAAATAAAAACATAAATAAATACTAAATGTGGACTGAAACTCTTGTCTAAATTTTAGAAATTGGCTAATTCATTTTATCTTTGAAAAATCACACCATCATTGCCCATTAACAGCTTGTGTGGATTTAAGTCTTCATGATTTATTTTCTCCTTCTTTGAAGGTAAAAAACTTTACTGACATATTAATGTTCTAACTGTGAATAGAACATTCCATTTTGTTTGAAGGATAGTTCCCTTGATCCATTAAATAAATACTACATGTGAGGAAAAAATGGAGCTAGATTGATATGCAAGAAATGCAATCACTGTGGGCAGATTTATGGTGTAAGGGAGTAAAGGGAAGTCATATGACTGTGAAAAGATAAATGAAATTACGCTTATGGGCATTAAATTCTCCAGTATTGAAAAACGTTGGCTATTTGTGTTTAGAACATACAGTATTTAGTATAAATGGACTTCAGTCAATAAATCTGCAGCTTCCAAGGTTGACATCCAAATGCACAATTTCTGCCAAGTTACAAACAGAGAAGTTGGTTGTATTTTAATTTGATTTGAAAATGGCAAGCTTTGTCTCATTGCTTGGTGTCTTGCACCTATCATTACTGCCATGGTTGGTCTGGCTTTCCCACTAGCTTGGTCTCCCTGTGTGAGAGGAGGTGTTTTATGCTCATTCCCTATGGCCAGCATGGTGGCATAAGATGAGCCTGATGAATTTGGAGGAACTTGTTCATCAGTTTGAAATGCATCTTGGGTGAGCAGCTCGACACAGTCCTAATTTAACAGACTCTGAGGCTTATGTGCTGATGATTTCTGCTAGTAAAGTGTTATAATTGGATTATTGAAGTATTAGGTAAATTCAGTCGGATTTACTGTTTGAAGTGGAAATACAAAAAATGCTGGTATGATATTACTGCTTTGTCATACCTATTAGCAACATATTCTAGTGTTGCAGCAACAACAGATTTGCTTTCAACTATTTAGACTTCCCAATGTATAAAACTACATTATTTGGGTGGGTAACTTGGTGGACGTCCGTGACCTCTGAAGACCCTTTGTTCACTTTGTAAAGAACACAGACTTTCTTGCCTATAAGCAACAATAAAATTTCCCCGAAGATGATATGACACTGTGTGATGTATTTCTTCTTAAAGCAGAAACATGTTGTAGCTAATAATGGAGCAGGTGGCAACAAAATCATAGAAGTCAGTGCATTTTACAAACATATAAAAAGTCTAAATGTCCTTATGATGACAATTCCTAATCATGGGGGTAAAAAAAATAAAATAAAAACAGAACTTTCCTTTTGCAGTTATTGACTGAATACATGTATAATGTAATGTGTGTATGTAATGAATGCAAAAAAGCTTGTCTGCCTGACTATCTTTCCGTAGTGTAATCCTTATTTAAAGATAAGCAACCTGAAGCATAGAGAGATAATACTTGGCCAATTTCACAAAGGAAGTGGCAACTATGTCTATTCAGAGTTTTTAAGAATATAAATTTAGTGTATTGAAGGCAACCTTGTTAAACAACCAAATTTCACTAGGACTTGAGGATTATTGGGTGGTTTTGAAAAGTTTACTTTTAAGCCAATCTTATATTGATAATGTTAAGCCTTGGTCTCTTTTCAAATCTAAATCTGGTTTGTTTGTTTGTTTGCTTTTGTTTGTTTTGTTTTGTTTTCCCTATCTGTGCCACTCAGGTTTAAATGAATGAAGTCCAATGGCATCACCTTCAGTTTCAGTATCCTTAACTCTGACAAAGTTTGTGTATCTGCTTTTTCTCTTTATGCTAATATTAAGTGCCCTCCTTCATAAATCTGTACATTTCAAACAACTAGGAAGCAAATCTTGACATTGCTCAAGTAGATCAAGAGAGTGCTGTGCATCAGGGATGCATTGAAACAGCAGTTACAAATATACCAAAGAACCTAAAGGCAATTTAGATCCAGATGCAAACTGCTCAAGTCTTTCTTTATAAAACACAGTGTGGGGCAAAATGTGTTCAAATATGTTCAGAATCCTGATGATGATTTATTATATCAAGGGCTAAAACCTATGTTTCCCAGGTGACCGAAAACAAATGTAACCTGATTGTTAAACAAGCTCCCTCACCTAATAAATTGGCTTTATTTAATGTAGGAAAGCTCAGAAATAAGGTTTTATGGGCAAGTCTCAGGAGTCAGATTCCTTCATGGAGACTCTGGGACTTGAGGTTTGAGCTCAGGTATGCGGTTTCTTAGGAGCGGCCCTAACATTTGGGACCCTGCAGATAAAGGTCGGGTGGTGATAGTCTTCCTGAAGGCTGATCTACTCAATCCTCCACATGAATGCATTTTGGATCAGAGCGTATGCTTGCTTACTCTGAACAGCTCATACAGACATTGGTGCTTTGTTAGCTGTAGTGTCAAATTTTTGGGGTCACAGCCCATGGCACTAATGATGGTGCCAGTTTGGTCTCACAAGCACACAGAGACCAAAGAACATGCAAAGAGATTTTATTTTCTTCAGTGGTTTACTGTTTTGAAATTTAAAGAATGTTGTAAATGGGATGCTCCTCTGCATTCCTGTCTGCAATCACCTTTCCAGATATAATGAGATTTATTCTGCATCTCTTTTAAAGGAAATTGCACCAATTTTATTGAGGATCTATTCACACTGTCAAATGGTTTGTTCTGGGATTCTTCTGAATTCCATAACTGTGGAGGTGAAAAGGCTGGTTTTGGTGGGATGGAAATCAACATCTAAACAAGTTCAGAAATATGGGTTTCATATTATTATTATTATTATCATTATTATTATTATTAGTGTAGATCATACCTTCATATATCAAGTCTTGACAAAGTAATGGCAATACTTATAAATGCTACTCCTGATCCTTACAAGGTGAGGGTTATGGGCAGCTGAGGTTGCATTCTGGCTCTCACAGCACTCTCCAAATATTGGTGAGTGTGGGGTAAATTTTCACCTTTCCCAACTTAATTCCTGGTTTCTGAACACACATTTTTGAGAAGCGTGACATTGCTTTATATATATCTGTACATATATTGTAAATGTGCATATATGTACACAAACTGTATATATATCCAGATAGCAGGGGATTAACTCCATCTGTGGGATGAGTTTGGTGATTCTTCATTCCTGGCTCTGGCACTGGCATTTAGATGTTATTGATGGCTTGATCGCAGCTGAGACTTCCTCAGCCCTTTGCATGGATGAAGAATTGAATACTAGGAGACAAAATCATGAGCACGTAGCAGCAGACAGCCTTCTTTTTGCATCTTGTGGAATGCTTCTGACCTTTAGCAAGAATTTCACTGACTTGGGAACAGCTTTTCAGTCTAATGAAGGTTTTTTTTTTTTTTTTTTTTTTTTTTTTTATCCGTCCTTATTAAAACTGTTCTTAAAAAAAAAAAAAAAAGTCCTGCCAATTTTTTGTTTTTAATAATTTTGTATTGAAGTTAATTGTTTAAAAAGATACACACATATAATTGCACATGTACAAAGTCTGGAATGCATTATGGACTAATGGTCTATGTAAGTTCTTTATGAAGTCTGTTTTTATTTATTTATTTATTTATTTTTCAAATTAAGCATGTACTAAAAAAGCCTCATTCTTTTTAATGTAAACCATTTAAAAAGTCCCCAAAAAACAGTCTTCGGGGAAATTTTTTCAATGCCTTATTTTCGCCTGGGGCTGGTTTTCACAGTTAAGTTACTACTGCAGCACTGGCTTCAAATAGAAATGTTGTCAGAATCCAGCAAGGTTAGTGGGCATCTCTGTAATATCATACATGTAGTATAGGCACAAAAAAAAAAAAGGTAAATTTAAACTAAAAATATTCTGCAAAGTATCTTACATGTATTTTAAGTTTGAGAGTATTTGTTGCTTTTTTAAGAACTGAAAGCATTCTCAGACATAATAAGGTGGATATTTTTTTTAACACCTGCCCACTTCATTTGAATAAATCCAACACTAGATTTAAGAGCTTGAAAACGAAGAATTAAGAAGCATGCAGATATCCTTCAAATTGGCTATTAAAAGATTAGAGGCTTTTAAAAAGTTGATAGGACATCAGAATGAGACAAAATACATCCAGGAAAGGAAGTAAGAAGGGAAATTGGAGACTCTTTATTAGAAATTTCAGAACCTTGAAGACTGGTAAAATCTAATAGAAAGGCATTATTTAAAAATGGTCCAGGGACATAGGAGAAAGGAACACATCTCCTGGCATAAACTGGGGAGAATGTCCTAGATAATATTTTAAGGAATCACAGAGAGAAAAGTACACAGAGAGAAGTATAGCCTGATTAGAGAAAGCAAATTTAATATTGGGAGTGTGTGTGGGGGGGGTGTTAGGGTTGGGGAGAAGTCCTCATATCTGACAGATGTACTGGAATCCTTTATCATTATTATTTCTGCCAGGATAGACAAGGCAAGGCAACAGACATCCTATACTTACATTTTCAGACATCCTTTGACAGGGTTTCCTAGAAGAGGTTAATGCTAAGATGTGGAGCCACAGAATAAGTGGAAAGTTGGGTTTAATGGATTTAAAATTGGCTAAAAATCACAAAACAAAGTGTAGCACACTAGCAATCAATGGGCCCCGTACCAGCCAGAAAGGTTAGTGGTAGGATGTATTAGAAATTATTTTAGGTCCACAGATGTTTATAGAAAAAATTATAGGGTACTACATATTACTAAAAGCAAGTTTTCAAATTTTGTTGATTACATTAAATTGCAGGGAAATATAACTGATGAGAAACAATGACAGAAAAACACTGTAGAAATCAGATCTTTTTACTATCAGTATTAAAATTTCCATGACAAAGAGCCTTCTATGCAAGTAAAAATTGGCACAATGGATCATGGTGCAAAGATTGCACTGAGGGAGAGTTAACAACCCTTGGCAAGAATTTTTTACTCCATCTTCTCAGGTCACCAGAAAATTGTACTACTGAAACTCCAAAATACTCTATGTGAGAATTGAACTTTCCAGTCCCAAACAAATGAAAAACATGGTAGGTTTAATGCATATGATTGCTTAGGAGAAAAATGTGAAATTTGGCTGAAAGAAGGGGAGAGAGTATGGGGACTTACTCTAATCCGCTCACTTATAAATTTATTAGTCTGTTATAGGGCTTGGCAAAAAACTAGGAGAAATCTGAAAAAGATGATGATCATCATTAAAACCTAATTTCAACTCATTTAGTTGACTGAGGTGAAATATTTTGACTACTTTTGAATTATTTAATGTTTTTACCCTACTTTCTGATATTTCTTTTCAAATTCCACTTAAAAAGTAAAAACACAGAAGTTCAGCTCTGTGTAAGTGTCAAAGCAAAACACATAATTTCTGAAACTAATTCCAGTTCAAACAAATATTGGGAGAATCTCCTTCTTGTGGTCCTTTTAATCAGATGAGAACTGAATTTCTGATTAGATTAGTTCCCAGAATTTGTGTGTGTGTGTGAAATGTACTAGTAATTAGATGAAAACTTCATCCACACCTACTTTAGGGGAAAAAATAAATAAATAAAACACACTAGCTGATAGAGCAATAGAAAGGAACCTGTTTGTAAGCAGGTTTGAATTCTGTGTTATTTTACAGACTGTGATTTGAGGTAAAATACATACTCATTTCACTCCTAATACAGCAGGTGAAGCATTTCATGGCCGTTTGGTGCTCTCATGCAGGGAGGATCCATCCAACATTAATTCAGTCTTAGCCTGATTCCCAAATTATGGCCCTGTTATTTTTATTCTAAAATGATCTAAACTGCATGAAAGTTTTAGGCATTCTTCCATTTCCTCATATCTGTGTGTGAGGGAGGTTGTAAGAAAATAAGAGGTAATCTGGAAGAAAATATAAAGGGAAAGGCCTATTTCATTGGAATACCAGAGAAATCACAGTAGTGGTTTTTCATTTTTTTTTTTTTTTAAGATTTTTTTTTTTTTAATGGGCCTATCCTGCCAAATGTTCCTCTGAAAATGTTAACAAAAGTTCCATTCCTGGAATGAATTGTTTCTACAAATCATGATCCCAGAAATACAAACATGGATAAATGGTCCCATTTTAACTTTGAATGCGGTATAACTTACTGAAAACAATCTGACAGTCTGCCAGCTTGCCTTCAACAATGGCACAGTACCAAAACTAAGACATACAGTGGAGAAAAGCATCACATTTTAGAAATAATTTCTTGACTAAAAAGGTAAGAGTGACAAAACCAGATAAATGTGGCAGAAAGAGGAGGTCTGATAAGAATTGAGTGAGACATCTGTGGTGGATTTTTCAGAATGGAGCAAAATGTGTGTGTGTGTTCAAGTCTTGTGGCAGAGCCTCTGGAGAAGGGAAAAGCCAGGGATGACATGGGCAGGTGGCAAAAGTTGGAAGTTGGGGTTGTGTCCTCTGCATGGTGGTCATGGGGACCTACTAGAAAGCATATCTGAGACAGACATGTAGATACCTAAGCCAACACTGAACCAGTTTGTACTTGTGAATCTGGGGATAGGCTTTAACTGTATGTAAACTGTCACCAAATATTTACATGGTGACTTGGAAGTGTGCTAGGAGATTGTCTTGGATCAAAGGGGCTTCTGAAAAGAGGCAGAACCAATCTGTTTCCAGCTGCAGAGGACTGCAATAGCAATCAGCCCCTGGAGTGTGACAGCTGCACCTTCCCAGCTCCTGCCAAGCCTGCAGAAAGTCCAGGAGGTTTTCCATCACTGCCCAGAAGCTGATCTCCCCAGGGGTGCCTCCATGCTCCTTGCAGCTCCTCCAGGCCACTCCATGCATTCCCTGTTGCATACACATAGACTTGGGCCATTTTTGAACGGTGGCCAATGGCACAGGGTTTGCAGACAGCATAGAACGGGCTAAAGAATGGCAATTTGATTTCATGACTTGTGAGTGTTTGAGCTTTGTTTCCATTCATGCATTTTTATTGCTTTCTTGTAGTAAATGTATTCTTTCTGATTTGGAGGAAATAGAATAATTCTGAAATAGTTGCCCATGACCTGAGAAGGGCTTTCTCTCTGAATCCTTTGCTCTCTCCCCAAATTCCATCTTGATCTAAGAACTTGCTCTACTAAAACTTGCTCTACTAAAGTGGGATCAACACATTTATATGAAATCCTTTTGCATTCACAGAACAGTAAGTTTTTATGAAAAAAAGTATTTGAGAAAATTTCCTTGATTAATAGTGAGAAATAGATAAAGCTACAGTGCATACACTGTAAGCGTAGTTTACCCTCTTATTTATTCAGAATATAAAAGGAAAAAATAAAACTCATTGAGAATCTATTTGTACTTTTCATAAACTCTCTTCAGTAATACAACCCCATCAAACCACAGTTCAAGTATACAAATAATAATATTAGTCAGAATATTCACTCCCAAAGCAATTTTAACACCATTCAAAATATAATCCTTCTATGCAATATACCTCATTTAACAGCCATTAATGCCTTTTCCATCTCAAATCTGGTGTACCTAGTAATGATTTATTTTTATCCATTGTTTGAACTGATTTCATGTTACCAACAGACCTGTACTAATCATGTGGAGTGCAATACGCAAAGTGTGCTTGCCAGATATTTTTTAACTTTAGGCGCTGCACAATTTACAACAGAAAGAACAGAAATTATAAATGCTCTCTTCGCTTGCTAGATAATAAGCTACAGAAAAAAAAAAATAACACCACAAACCCTTGACCAATTTTGCATTCGAGAAAGAGAGTTCATTTCTTATATCTAAACTAAACCAGTCCCTTAATTATACCACAGTAGGCTGATTGCAGGCAACACTACACAAAATCTATACATCGTGTTTGGCAATGCATCAAACTAAGGCACATTGTCAAGGCAATGTTAACCATTTTCCCATACTGGGACCCCGATCTTGATGGGCACCTTCGGCTCCCGCTGGGCTAAATGATGAGATCCATGCTCTGCCCCTAATGAGCGAAACTCCCCCGCGCCTGGCACTCGGGCTGCCTGGGCACAGCCCGTGCGGGAGCTGGCACCTTGCGGTTAAATAGCAACGTGCAAACAGGCAAAGAGTCAAAACCTTGCAAATGAGTTATTCATTATGAAATATTCACACAGCTTGACTGAGTGGGCCTTGCAGCAGAGTGGTGATGTTCTCGGTGCTTTATAAATAGGGAAAGCGCAGCACGGTGTACGTGCGGCTTCCTCGCGGAGCTGCGCGAGTGGGGCACGGAACAGATGACAGAACTCCCAAATCCTGTTTCTCCGTGATAATTTCTTATCTAAACTCCTAATTACGCAGCACTTCACATTCTGAGCTATATAAATATATTTTTTCAGATGTACACTGTGCTAATGGTATGCATGTGGGAACGGGAACTTTCTTTTTGGCATGACTGCTCAATATCAAAAGCAAAAATCTTTTCTCCAAACTTCCTCTCAGAGAAGTGAGAACCACCAAACTACCAAGAAAAGTTGATGTACTTTGCAACATCCGTGTGCTTGTTGCAGCAAAGCCAGCTCTTGGTGTTTTTCTAGGCTCCGTATTGCTGCTGGGTGCATATATGTTTATCACAGCATAGGACAGTGGGAGCCCATCTGTGGAGTGAAGCTATGAAGATTCACTCTACCTGTAACTGTTTCTCTACCTATACGTGTTTCAGAAATTTTCATTCAGGACCTGGGCTAGGACAATCCTGCAAATTTAGCTGCGGACACAACTTGTTTGTGTCTCAGGAGCACTTCTTCTGGTATAGTTTTGTTCAAAAGGAAGCTAGTTGTATATTTGGAGCATTGATGCTATTAATGCAAATCAATGAGAAATCGGGGGGGCAACTGGGTTAGTCACAAGCACCCTCCTGATCCAAGCTAACCCATCAATGTAGATGTACCTATTCCATCCCAGGGATACATTCTCCTATTAAACTGCACCAACTAATGAAGAAAGATCTATGTAAATATTTTTTCAGTATCAGGGGCTAATAAATTCTCCTAAAGACTTTTATAGAAGTGTTAGTCATATTATAGTGTTACTTTCTGTATGATATTATTTCAGTATTAATGGTTAAACTGTGATTACAAAGCTGAATGCTTTTAATAACATTGGAAAGGCCTCTTTTTTTTTCCTTATTACCTCTCTAAACTTTTTACAGGTACTGTAAGGGGTACCATCTGTATGAAGATCTGGTATCTTTTCCCTTCCGAGATTGATAGGTACTACCATATGGTAGATAGGATGCTCAACTTTGCAACACTGAGGGCTTTTCTGGCAACTCTCCAGGAGCTTGAGGGCCACACTTCATTTACATATACATTTACATACAATTTTTATTTGAAATAAATGCACACAGTTAGGATGGTTTGTTGAACTTGGGTTGCTGCCTCTTTGAAAGACATACAGACATTATTTGTTGCTTGTGTTCCTTAGCAATAAGTAAAATGGTAGTTACATTTACCCTGCAATTATTTTTATTTATTGTCACTATTGCTGTGCTCAGGGGAGGAAAGCACTGTCACCAGCTTGAAGAGCTTCTCAAATTAGTCAAAGAAAGTTCAGTAAATACTTTTTTTCCAGGTGAATGGAAAATATTTCATTTTCAAAATTCCATGGTAGTCTTGTTATTTGTTATGCTTTGTTTTGTTTTCTTCATAAAACACATGTTTTGTAGTGAACATTCATTATTTTTATAAACAGATGCAGAAATATGTAAGAGCATAAAGACATGACAGCAAAACTGACATTAGCCACAGTTAGATGCCCACCCCATCTATGGACTGGGCACATCTGAACAAACTATCAGCCAAAAACCTTTGCCTCTAACGTTAAGAGTCTTTTTTCTTTGGCAGCTGTAATTAATTAGCTTTTTTTACCAGGTTTTACCTTTAGACCTATCCTTCCACTGGACTCCACAAAAGGCTTATGAGTGTCTTGCAGAAGCTCCTTGTCCATCCTGAGATTTTGAAAATTATGTAGGCATGGATGCTGCCTTCTCTAATTTTTAAGGGGCTTATTGTGAGAGGTCACAGTTGTTGCAGCTTTACCAATGTCTCCCTGGTTAGATCAGGGTCCCTCTGTAGGGGACAGGTTTCCAGTCACACCCATCTGGTGGAAGAGTACTCAGTAATAATATGATACTAAAAATAAAATCAGCGAAAGGGCAAGAACATTTTCTTCCAAGTAAAACAAAGGCAATGGAAGGAACTGCTGAGAGAGAGACTGGGTCCTTCAACTTACTGCTGCTGAAGGTTCAACTATCCATTGAAGGGCCTCCTTCTCTCAAATTCAGAGAGAGTTTATTGGTATTTTGTTTGACCACAGAAATTCATCAGCAAATGGCAGTATTGATCTTGTTTATACTTGAATATATAGTCTCATCCAAAGTCACTTTTTTCAGGTCTAAAATAATGATGAAGGACCTGATTTTGCATGTGCTTGAGTGTATTTTTTGTAAGCAGCAAATTTGCAGAAGTTGCTTGGACAGGTGTGTAGCTGACTCTGAAACTTTGTGGATTTGTTATTTACTGGAAAAAAAATATATATATGACTGTGTGAATGGGAGCCTCATACCCTTGTTAGTAGTTCCTCAAAGAAAAATGTAAAACTTAACATACTTGGAAGTGAGATAAAAATGTAGAGATGTTATATACCACTAAAGGAAAGCTGAATCACCTAGAAAAAGTTGATGTGAATTCTCAGTGGTTCTAGCACACAGTAATCCCAAAACAGATGGTAAAGATGGTCCTTTATTTATTTATATATATATGTATTTAAGGTATGGATGAAAATAAATGGAAGCGTGGCTGAAATTTTGGGATAATTTGGGGGCTGGATGATTTTTGGGATGCAATCAGAGGCCAGACGCAGATTTATAGGCACAATCAAATCCTTTGAGGGCAATTGAATTTTAAATGTGTTATCAAGAAAATTGGTGTGCTTAGAAATGGCCGGAGGAGAAACTGAAGACAGGAGTAGCAAGAGATTTCAGTGTTTTGGACATCCTTCTAATTCTTTGGTATGAATAGCAATATGATTGATGCAGCAATAACTGCAGTGCTGGAGGGATTTGATACCCAGAGGGAATCAATTAACTGGATTTTGGATATTGGAGTATTATGACCTTTGCCTAGATCATAATGTTGACATGTAGGAGCAAATGGAAGAATATGATTCTTTTCTGATTGTAATTGACTGGAGATATTGATAAGAAGGTGGATATCCAAATTTGCAGATAACATTTTGATCCTAGAAGATGACCAGAGAACAGCAGGTGAGTCTTGTCCAGACCTCAGGTTATCAGGTGGCAGGGGAGAAAAAGCTTATTTAGACACAGCTCCTGGCTTCTTTATACTCTTTAGTGGGCAAATTACATCCATCTAACATCTTCATTATTGATTTACGGGTGAATGATGCTGTGGTTTGCTCCAGAGTGACACTGAGTCAGGATTTATTGGGAAAGTTTATCTTGTTATCCAGTTGTGGTCTTATTCGACATCCTTGCAAGGAGGTATCAAGGGGAGCTGTCATCACTATTTCATGAATCATCATTGAAGTAATGGCCTTTGCCATTGCTGACTTGTGAACTGGGAAGACAGTAGGATCTTTTTGGGCTTTCCTGTGGTGGGAGTCTCACTCAAAACTATTAGATGTATTAGGTACATCGTGCTGATGGCTTAAGAGATGGCTGAGACAGCTCAGAAGCAACTGAGTGGGGCAGTTGCCAATTAACGGTGGAATTTTGCTATAGCCTGATGTGTCCTGTGGTAGAAGGATGGTACATGATGGGTAATGTTAGGTGGGGGAACAAGGAGGGGTCATAGCTTCAAGTGTAGGGAAGAAAGACATTGCAAATGTGGGCTGAGTAGTAAGGTGATTGGTGAAAAAAGTTTATGCTGAATTTTCTTTTATTGTTCATTATTATTATTATTAACTGTTAACTCTTATCTATTGAACTTAAATAGATAACTGGTAAAATCAAAGTAATAAAAACTGGAATTCTGAAAGATTTGCAGTGTCTTTTGTACATCTTTCTGGTGTGATGAATAGATTCCCTATATAAAAAAAGTCTTATTTCTTTTTCTTTGTAATCATGGAAGGCAGATGATATTCAGTTATGATTGCTTGTCCCCTGCTGAATTAGGATTGTGTTGTCAGGTAGCCTTTTCCTTTTCTAAGGCTAACTCTAAATTAGATAAAGGCAGACAGCTGTGGCCTTCATGTAACTATTTTTCAGCTGATGCCTGCATGCTCTGGCTTCCTGTTCATCTGCTGGTGAATATTCCTCGTTCCTGTAATATCTATCTCTGTATACCCACTATTTACTGGGGGAGTTCCATAGCTGAGAAATGAAGAATGACAGGTTTCATGCAGACTTTTGGGGGTAGCTGGAGAGGGAGGATTTGCTTATTGTTAATTAGCTATTTACATACAAAAGTAAAGTATAAAACACATTGAGTTCTGTGAGTAAATCCTTTAAAACAAGAAGTAATGAAGACATTGAAGCAAAACGTTCAAGTAAATGATGCTAAGTACTGCAAGAGTTACTTTGCTCTCTGAATTATTTACTCTCCTAAAATTTTCTTCTTTAAGTTTCCTATTTTCTCTCTTCCATTTTATTCACTTGTTACCCTCTTTGCCAGTGTCCACGTACATTCAATAGTAATTTTCCTGGTCCCAGGGCAAAAGTTCTTTCATTATCCTTTTCCCTTGGAATCACCGGGGTCCTCTGCCCAATGTTTTCCCCATTTCAAATCAGTTTATTTTGGATATAGTTAGAAAAGCCCCTATAGAAAAAATAATCATTTTAAAGCACAGAAGAATTTTAACAAATACTATCTGGTAATTTTAATTTCTGATAATAATCATTTGAGAATTTTTGTTGAGATTCATGTGACTGTTTTTTTCACCAATGAGCTCAATGTGCAAATCTTTAAGCAAAGAATTTTAGCAAAAATATTGCTTTTGAAATTACTTTATTGTTCAATAAAGTAATTATTCATTTTCAATGCTGTAAAAGCATTTCCTATCTGCACTGAAAAACACTGTACCCAAGTTTAACTTTAAACATTTAAGTTTTCCTCTAGAAGTTCACTGGAAATTCTAAATGAAACCAATTAAACCAATTTAACCCCTTTTTCTCTAAATAACTCCGGTGCCTAAAGTTGTCCCACATTAATGTAAACTTATTGTTGTTTCATGGCACTTCAAAACACTAAATATTTCACTATGAAGGTGTTTTGAATTCAACAACCATCTTTTATGGGTGGAATAAAATCTCTTTTGATATTGATCCAGTTTTATTTTTGCTTTCTTTTGTAAGAATGAGCATTGGGATCATTTTGATTCCTTGTAGCTTGCTTCCTTTCCAGTTCATGCTTTGATAAGAGCTAAGAAAAGGAGAGGAAGCAGAGGAATATATTCCCTCACTTTTCTTGAAAAACAGTTCCTGTCCTTGCAAGGAATGCCAATAACATTGTTTGTTACACTAATTCAGTTGGAACAATCATGCCACCTGCAGTCGTGACTCTGCATGCTGTATGTTGCTAAATGCAGTCCTCTCTTTCCCAGCAAGGGTGGCTTCCCAAAGAGCTACGAAGTCACAGTGACAAATACCCTCCTTCTAGATGCTTTATATCTGTAGGAAAAGTTACATAATCCAGCAGAAATTAGAAAAGCAATCCATGCAGGGGAGAGCTGTATTCCATATATTATTGTGTGTGTGTGTGTTTGTGTTTTTCAAACTTTTTTTTGATCAGTTAGGGATTAGAGCTTATACTTCCAAAATACTTCATTTTTAGATGATAACAATGCTGTTCATGAAGTTCATATAGCACAGTATCTGCCCCTGGAAAATGGGAATTAAAAAAAGATAAAAACAAAAGCTACAAGGTGTATGGATTCATTTTGTTTCATCTTAATGTTGTTTCACATTTAAGTTGAATTCCTGGCAGCCTCATTGCACAGACAGAGTAAAAGTACAGAACAATTACAAAAGAACCAATAAAATAAAAAGCCCTTTTGAGCAATGACAGCATTCAATAATTGTGTCAATGCTGCTTTAAAAGTTTCAGTTTCTACAGCATCTCCAGTCCCAAAGTGTCTCATCTGCTTTCTAATTTTCCACAAGATGCTTTTAATATTTTGAGATTGATATTGAACCACAGGGGTCTAAAAGGTTTCAAAAGATCTTGCATATGCATTTGGAACCAAACGATCAATTAGATTAATAAAGGGGAATTGTAATTTATATATGAAGCCTGTAAGCTCTTGCAGAGAGGTATGGAATAAGAAACCAGGCAGTGCTCATGGCTTGGGGAGAGCCAAGATGTTAAGGTGAGAAAACAAACGCACCCAGCGGGAAGAGGTACACTCGGCACCAATTTTGTGACATGAATCTGATGCTTCCTGCTACAAACATGGGCAAAATGGGAAGAAATGATGAATTTAATACAGCACCTGTCAAGGTAATTATCATTTGAAGCCAGTGGTACCTTGGGAATGGTTCTACTGCAAAACAAAGGAAAAGCTTGTAAATGGGAAATTGTTATTAATTTCTACGAGCCGTCCTGTTATGGTTGAAATGTTGCCTTCAGGCTCTTCCTTGCAGTTATAATGGCATCTCTTTTGCTGTTTCCTTCCTGAAGGATTGTTGGATTGTCAGTTTTATGTTTTTTTAGCTGATAGTCATCAACCTTTGCTTAATCATCTTCTTCCTCCAGCCTGGTGCTGCTGGCAGAGCCTGATTCCTGCTGTGGGGCTCCCTGGGGCTCTTTGGTGTCCAGAGGGAGTCCCACTCTCCACAGGGTGCCCTGCAGTGGCACTTGAGCCACCAATGGGAACTGTCAGCAGAACTAGCCAGGAAAATATGTGAATACAAGCTTTTCCTTTCAGAAAAATTGTTTCTATCAAAGTACGAGCTTTATCAAGAAATCGGATGTCTTTACCAACATGCTCATGTGAAGAAAATCAGTGGAAGATGTCACTTTTTTTTTTTTTTTTTTTTTCTTAAAGAAAGCTCTAACAATTTTATTTTTGAGTGATTATTTTCTAGAATTCTGTTCTGCTTTTTCTAAGCACAGTAAACCCCACCATGTCAAAACAAAGTGTTTTGCTCATCTCAATCCATTTTTTGAGACCTCTTTGTTGAAAATCTTTAATGGTCAGCTTTTGCTCCTGTTTAATCTCTTTAAATGCTTTGTGAAATGGATTTTGGTGTCCTCTGCAGGGTTCAATTTATTGGGCTTGGAGTTGGTGTTTTTAGCAGCTCCTCATGTTTAGGTATGTGTTTTTGAGTGCCTGGTGACAGATCCAAGCTCTTCTGCATTTGCTCTGTGC